>NW_015165310.1:285312-294437 GCF_001447785.1 Gekko japonicus | reverse complement strand
CAGAGCATCACTGTATTTGGTACTTTGGTCCTTTCTGCACTAACAACTCATGTAACTTAGTCCGGAGAATCCGAGCAGTCAAGCCATTAAGGTTAACTTTGTATTTTGTGCCCCGCCCTCTGTACTATTTCCCCCCCAGTTTATTCTTGTGTGTGCGTCCTGCATCTACCACCAAACCCCATTTTTTTTTTTGTTTAATTGTGGTTAATGTCACTTGTCCAATGTTCCCTCTAAGCTGAGTTAGTGTGAGCTAGCTCACAGTTTTTTAGCCTCCAGCTCACAGATTTTTGTCTTGGCTCAGGAAGGAGGGCTCCAGAGCAAACTCATTTATGCATTCGCCAAATTGCTCGCTCACAACTTTAATGCCAGTAGCTCACAAAGTAGAATTTTTGCTCACAAGACTCCACAGCTTAGAGGGAACATGGCTTGTGACCTGTGGAGGGGGCGTCCCATTGCCACCGACTCGGCCAAGTGCACGAGCAAGGGGACGGGGCACGCTGCACCCTCCCCTCTCTCTCCTCTCCTCCCTGCTCTCCCATCCCCTTTGGCTAGCTGCCCCTGGGCTACTCCAGGCATGCACGACCCATAGAGGGACGCCAGCTCGGCAGCTGGCTGGGTGGCCAGCCTGTCGGGAGGGGTGGCATCCCAAGGGCTTAATTTTAAAAAATGTGCCTTCAAACCTCTCCCGTTGTTTCCAGTGGGCAATCCCGTCCTTCCTTTTAATACATCCCCCTCCAAGTTTTGTGCAGATTGGCTTTGGGGAAGGGGGGAAAGATCCCTCGCTAGGGTCGAATGTGCAAAGGATGGAAGTGTGTGTCAAACGCTCCACCCCACTGCATGCTAGAAGTGTCAAAAACAGAACCGGAAATAGGGACGGGAGAATGGGCGGAGAGGACTAGAGCTGCACCAAGTAGTCTGCTTATTATTCCCTCCAAATCAGAAGCTGAAGAGCAAAAAGGTCCGGGGAGAGCCTGCTTTCGGAGACCCTGGGGCAACGGCGTGATGACTGCGAAGTCACTTCCGAACAGCCATAAAACAATGCAGAATCTGGAAAGAGCTGCAATGCAGGAGGAAAGTGAGAACGGGAGGCAACGTGTGGAGGGAGATCCTGCTTCCGGCGTGGCTGTGGACAAACCGCAGGGGAACAGATGAGCGCAGAATCAGCCATAGTGTTCCATCTATAGGTAAAGGTAAAGGTTCCCTTGCTCGAAAGCTGGTCAAATCCGACTCTAGGGTTGCGGTGCTCATCTCCGTTTCAAAGCCGAAGAGCCAGCGCTGTCCGAAGACATCTCCGTGGTCATGTGGCCAGCGTGACTAAACACCAAGGCGCACGGAACGCTGTTACCTTCCCACCGAAGCGGTACCTATTTACCTACTTGCAATGTCTTGCTTTCGAACTGCTAGGTTGGCATCTATAGTTCCATCTATACCTTGCTGTTAACATCCACTGATGAACCTCTGCTCCATAGGTATTCTCCACATTGCCTCTCGTCTTCACCATATCAACTTGGACCTTCCCATGAACTCCCGTTGCTCTTTGCACACCATCAGGGGAGCGGATTCCTATCCCGTGCTTCTTGGGTGTCCATTCCTAATGTGAGGGTCTATTGAGGTTTAGGGCAACATCTTCCCTTAGACTCTTAGGTAAATGAGGCCAGGTTGTCCCCACGACCTTCCACCCTCCCTCCCCACTGCAACACTGGCCGCAGCCTTGGCAACGCGACATGACATGACACAAGGACGGGCCCCACCAACAATTATAAGAATCCGAGTCGCCCACATCTGCAGCCTTCAAGCACGTTGTCTTCCTTGTTTGAGGTGAGAACGGTCTTGGCCCAGGCCATGGGAAGACTGTATTTATAGGCCAAGACAGCAGCGTCTGGAAGCTAAACGGCAATGAACACCAAAGGTCTCTGCCCACACTTTGTTTATGAGTCTTATTTGAACGAGAATGCAAATGTCAATACAAGATGGTTTTCTCAAGCCTGAGAGGCGACTGGGCAGCGAGGTAAGAGGTCTGGATCGATTTGGCTGTTTAGATGTTGGTACAGAGGCAGCGACTCAGAACAAAGAGGGCGCTTGATTGGGGGAGGAATCACATAAACAGGACAAACAAGCTGGGGAACCCGCAAGGAACCAACTTAGGACGGGCAAAGATAAGCAATGTGTGAGTTTTCCATTTGCTGTCACAACCACAGTGTCCCTCATGCACAAACACAACCCCCCTCCCTCCCTCCCGGATTGTACAAATTTTCATGGGTGTAGAGCACGTCAGTTTCCCAGTCTCCCTCATTGTTTAAGAGACTCTAAGGCACTTTTGGTAGTACTGGGAGCATTCTCAGTCCACAATCCATTTTTGGAGACGTTTTCGGTCAGTTCACAAAGTGATATTTTTCTGCATACCTGGGAAATCTTGTGCATACATAGAGGCACCAGGTTTGTCTGTGGTTTTGTGGCTTTCATGATTAGCACAGGAACCAACCACCTTGGGGAGCATGTGTCCCCCCCACAAATGTTCTGTACAGAAGCAACTTAGCAACACTGCTGGCCCTTGGTAGAAGAAAAGCTTATTATTCTTCCTGACCACTTCGGATAAGGAAGAAATTTTCCTCCAGGCCAGATTGGCCCAGGGACCCTGGAGGCTTTTTTTAACTTCCTCTGAGCATAGAGCAGGGGTCAGGGGGGGGGGGCGGAGAGGTAGCTGTGAATTTCTTGAATTACGCAGGGGGTTGGATGAGATGACCCTTGTGATACCTTCCAGCTCTATGTTTCTATGTTAGAACAAATAAGCAAACAAAATCCATATTCATCAAGCAATCAAAAGGGGGGGAACTAAGTGATGAGCACGAGAAAACAGCAGCGGCAACAAGGACACCTCGTATGCGGATAACTCAAGGCAAACGGCACTTCAAAGAATAAAACTCAAAAGCTTTTGACATGACTGAGATACCCTACAGAAGACCTACCACCATAAGGCTGAAATCAAAACTGTAGCATAGGGAAAAAAGACAGCCCAGGGTTCCATCAGATACACATTTAAGGTTGCTCAGGAGAAGGGGAAATAAAGAGACTCTTCCTGAAAGGGCAATGGGGAAGAGGCAACCAGCACTGCATTCAAAGGCTTCCCTCCTCAAAGGCCGCTGTCCGTGAAATCCTCTCCCAGCAACAAGAACTCCCGCACCTGTTCCTGGGAGCATCTGCAGCTAGCCCAACAGAGGGCGCTCTAAATCAGGAAAGCACAAGGGGTCAAATCTTGCCTCTGCACGAACTCAGCAGGTGAGTTTAAGTCAGTCTCTCTCTTTCCACTCGGTCCTAGTTGCCTCATGGGAAATTGCTAGACAGACCTACCTTACAGGGCTGCTTGTATAGATTACATCAAGTAAATGTACACGAGGTGCTTGCAACACTGTAAAAGAGCTGTACAAAAGCTAAGCATTATTGTTCTTGTAAAAGTTGGAGAAAAATACCATTTAAGGTCAAGGAATACTCAAGGGAGTTTTTACCAGTCCCATCTTTTAAATCAAACAACAACCAGACAATAACCTCTGCTAATTTGGGATGGGCTATGGCTCAGTGGCAGAGCTTTTGCGTTGCATGCAGAAGGTTCCAGGTTCAATCCCCAGCATTGGAGATTGGTATGAAACATGTGATGAGCCAAAATTCATGCCAAATTCTGGACGGATTGGGGCGCAGGAGGCAACATTCGGCATGCACACGGTCTCCATAGAAATTTCCGAGCTTTTGAGCTCGGCTCAGAAAATGAAACCTACCCAGAAACTCTGACATAAAAATGCTAGACAAGGGTGGGGTGGTGTTTTTCAGCCTTGGAAACACAAATAGGGGCCCTCCAAAGCTCGACGGGCACTGCTAGCTTCCAATAAAAGAGTTACCACGTCGCAATGGGATTCATAAATTTTCCGCGGTAGATTATTCCTCATCAGGCGCAAAACCGGTTTTCTTCTTCTTACTCTGAATTTTCAGAACACGCTAAAAATGGGGATTACGAAAATGTGGAGTAAGAAGGAGAAAAGCTCAGGTTTGGCACATGGTGAGGAAAAATCTACTACAGAAAATGTCACACAATGTGCAGTTTTAAAAACGTCTATGCGGAGAATTTCACTACTGTGGAAATGGTCACAGCTTTCGGCTGTTGAGAGACCTAGAAAAAGTCTTGGAGACCTAGAAAAGCAGTCAAGGATGTCCCACAGTTCTCCCTGTCCCAGTCCCCCACAGCAACCATTTTCTCCTCCCTTACCACTGGGATGGTGGCAGTATTATCTTTAAAAAATATCTGCAGTTGCCATATTGTTTATAACTCATTTCCCAAGAGCATCCAAGCCAGGGCAAAAAAGCCATGCATAAGTGACCTCAGTTCCTTTACACTTCCTGTCATTTCTGGAGGTCCCCCCCCCCTTCATGAGGCCATTTTTTGAGAGTTATTCCCTTTGGTTAATATTCATTTTCCTATATAATTCATAGCTGGGGTATCCCCCCTTGAAAGGGCTGCATTCTCATTTTCATTGCTTGTTTTTTCTTTCCACGTGTGTTTTGCTCCCTCTGGTGGTCAATTTTCTGTTAGAGCTTTGGTGCTGGGGGGGGGGGGGGGGGTTGCTTAGCTAGTTGACTCAGCCAGGGGGCTTTGCTTTGCTCTAAGTTCCTCTGTGTTGCGATTTGGTTTTTGTTTGCTGTGTCCCGAATCTACCCAGCATCTCCAGTTAAAAGAACCAGGTCCAAACCGGGTTTTCCCAGTTTGTGCCCATCTCTACCCAGCATCTCTAGTTAAAAGAACCAGGTGGCAGGTAATAGGAAAGACCTCTTCCTGAGTCCCTGGAGAGCCATTGCCAGACCTAGTAGGCAGCCTTGGTAGACGAAGGATCTGACTCATTATTAGCCAAGTCCAATCTTCACTCAAGCTTGGATCAAGAGCCATTTGATCCTGCATTCTCTTTTCAACAAGGGCCAAGCAGATGCCATTGGGCAGTGCCAAGCACAAGAGTAATGGCTTCTTCCACTGCTTTCTCTGCATCATTGGGTATTTAGATGTATACTGCTCCTGTACAAGGAGATTCCATTTGCCTACCATGGCTAATGGCCACTGATAGACCCAGTACTCCAGGATTTTGAATCACAAAGAACTACTGAGAGACCCAGTACTACTCCAGGATTTTGAATCACAAAGAACTGTTCAACTTAATTCACACATATCAGTCCTCTGCATAGGATTTATTTTCTGCTGAATGTTAGGATTTTCTTTCCCAAGAACCGCTACTAGAAAGCTTCTTGAGTTAGGAAGGGTTCATATGAGCATTGCACTGCATGGCTGGAAGGGACCACTCGTCTTCCAAAGGGACACATAAGCAAAGAAGGCTGAACTTGCAAGAAGTGTGATGGTCACACACCTGCCAGGTTGGCTCATGCCCCTGTTTGCCAGTCATGATCAGGCAGCCGGTTTTTTGATGGGCAGTTGGCCTACCATTCATGGCTGCTAGGCAGATTCAACATATAGTACACTGTAACACAATCAGCTTTTGTGCATGTGTGTTCTTGGACAGCACAAGGGAGTTCTGTTTCCCCCATCCTTGCTGTATCACTGCTCTGCTCAGCCGACAATTGTTTAGAAAGAGTTAAATGAATCACAAATCTAGAAATGTCACAATGACGTTTTAAAAAATCTTACTGTTCAAAGTTCACCTTAGCCACATTAATGGCCACTGATCAGTTTGGATCAGCAGCATTTTTATGCATGCACAGTTCTGCACAAAAACCATGCAAACTGGCGCGGCAGGCATTCGAGTCATTCAATGCTCAACCGAATGGATCTGGTGATCAGCTCACATCTAATTCAGACTGCCAAACACAGAATGCTCAGCTGTCAAACAAGTCCTCCACAAAATCTGCAGGCTCCCTAGGAGCACAAGACAACCCCACAGCTGCCTTTTTTCGTAAGAACTGAGCCAATCCACTACACAGGGCCTCATAAGCCCATCGTCTAGCCCCTACTTTAACACGTGCTCATTGCCATGCGCCAGGAAGCATCCTGCAAAGAAGACCCAAGTGCATCAAGCAAAGGAAGCTGCAGCACAAGGAAGTGGAACAGCTGGAAGTTAAATCTGGAACCATTTAAACGAGAAGTAAGGCCCCAGTTGTCACCAGCAAAAGCAATTAATCATCGCGACAAGCCGCTAAGGGGTGGTGGTGGTGGAAGTAGGGAGACCAAGTTCCCCACGACTTGCCGCTTTCTAGTGAATTATGGACTCCCTCCTTAAAAGCCAGATTAAAAAAAAGCTGGCTGATTGAGTGATAATGACAGAATTCCCAGCCACAGAGGAGAGAGAAAAAGGAGAGAAGCAAGACTAGATGACCTCAAGGAATCATTTATCAAGTAATTGTAATCATCTCCAAGCTGAGGGGAAATACACTGGAAGGGTGGGGCTGAGAAACTCCCAGCCACACGGTTGTATAAGTATTTACCTTATTTCAGTTTTTGATTTAAAACAGGGAGGGTTTTTTAATATATTTTTGCATTTTGTGTGTGCCCACCCATGCCTGGAAGTCATGGCGACCTCTGGCGACTCCTACTGGGGCATGGAGGAAGTTCAGAGAAGTGGCTTGATAGCCTGCCTCTGCCTCCCAGCCCCCTGGTATTCTTTGGAGGCCTCCCATCCAAATACTTGCCAGGGTCAGCCCTGCGTAGCTTCCGAGATCTGACAAGATCAGGCTTGCCTGGGCTATCCAGGTGAGGGCTATTTAAAACCGTCCTTAAGAGTTGGAAACCTACTGGAGAAAAGCTATTCTTTAAAACTCTTGGAGAACATGTCCCTTCCCCACGAGCACCTTTATGTAACCTGGCGTCCTGAGCTGTCAGCGTGCAGGACAAGGGAGTAGAGGCCAAACCTAGCAGGCTCCAACCTAGAGACAAACTCTACTATTGATAGCCAAGGAGATGTCCACCTGCCCTCGGTCTGCACAGCTACTACCTGCACACATCTGATCGTATGCATACATGTATCAGTGGGTATGCATTCAGACAAATGTGGACACATCCATAGCTGTGCCTGTCTCTCTCTCTCTCACACACACACACACACACACACACACGAAGCTGCCTTATCAGGCCATCGGTCCATCAAGGTCAGTATTGTCTACTCAGACTGGCAGCGGCTCTCCAGGGTCTCAAGGAGAGGTCTTTCACGATGAGGGATATTTAAAACTGTTTTTAAGAGTTGGAAACCTACTGGAGACAAGCTATTCTTTAAACCTCTTGGAGAACATGTCCTTTCCCCACGAGCACCTTTATGTAACCTGGCGTCCTGAGCTGTCAGCGTGCAGGACAAGGGAGTAGAGGCCAAACCTAGCAGGCTCCAACCTAGAGACAAACTCTACTATTGATAGCAAAGGAAATGTCCACCTGCCCTCCGTCTGCACAGCTACTACCTGCACACATCTGATCGTATGCATACATGTATCAGTGGGTATGCATTCAGACAAATGTGGACACATCCATAGCTGTGCCTGTCTCTCTCTCTCTCACACACACACACACACACACACACACGAAGCTGCCTTATCAGGCCATCGGTCCATCAAGGTCAGTATTGTCTACTCAGACTGGCAGCGGCTCTCCAGGGTCTCAAGGAGAGGTCTTTCACCATAACCTATTGCCATATCCTTTAATTGGAGATGCCAGGGACTGAACATGGGACCTTCTGCATGCAAAGCAGAGGCTCTTCCACTGAGCCACAGCCCCTTTGTAGCCAAAGAGATGCACAGAGAGTGGCCCTTTCTTGGGGGGGGGGCGGTGTCATGGCAAGAGCAACTGCTTTGCTTCTATGCTGTACCCCCAAGACGGAGTCAACAGCACATTACATGGAGGACTGCAAATCCACCACTTTCTCCCAAGGAGAAGCCAGTAGATTCGGAGGAAGGGGAAATTCGAGCACCCCGTCTCACACAGAAAGCCAACATCATGAAAAGCTGCTTTCAAGAATAGGTAAGCCCTCTCTTTGCCCCACCCAATAAGAGAGAGGCAGCATGCAAAAGTGAGCAAAATGCTTCATCTTGGAGCCTTTTTAAAAATAAAAAAACATTCAGGTTAAATAGGCTGCATCAGCCCAGCCCGCTCTGTCCTCGTCGCTCTTCAGCTCCTGTGAAGTTCTGAGGTGACGAGTCCTTTGAACAAAAGACAACAGAGGCAGGGATTCTGGCAGGGATCGCTCATGAGCAGACTTTGCACAGGTCAAAAAAGCCTCAGGCACCTTACCATCCCACCCACCCCCGGGGAGAATCATACACAGTTAAATCATATGGGCATTTATCCCACCTTACATCATACACAGTTAAATCATATGGGCATTTACGAAATCACATTATACATGGAGCAATACCACGGGAATGAAGGGACATTGCAGAATGTAGTACTCCTGGGCAGGCACTAAATTGAGCTACCTGAAAACCTCAGGGGTTGGATCTCAAGGAAGACTTCGTGGAAGGAGTCAACAGACTGAATTCTCCTTCCCAGTAGCCTGCAGTTTGGCCCCAAAATTCCCTTCTGAGAAGCAGGTAAAAATGGCCTTGTAATGATTCCTTGTTTTATATGTGTGTGTGTCTCTTTAAAAGTTTGGTTGCATGGCTGTGTGATGGACTAGAGTGCTTGAAGAGACAAGTGTGATGTGATTGGTGATTGACAGAGAGGGGGAGGGGTTTTAGAAAGGGTTTCTGAGTGGATGAATGGGTATGTCCTTCAGGAGTGACGGTTGAAGGATGAGAGTTGATAAAGACAGTTGATAAGTTAGTTCGTTCTGAGGTCTGAGGGAGAGAGACAGTCTTGTGTGTGATACAAGAGTTAAGTTCTGTGTATGAAGAAAAGTTGAATGTATAAGGAAACAAAAGTTAAATGAAAGTCTGAGTGACAGACTGGAGTGAAATAGGAAACGTATATGACACTGAGTAATGAGTTACAAAGTTACTTGAAAAATCCCTGTCACAAAGGGAGCATGTCTTGTGTGAGACACAACGAAATTGTTAAAATTATTCACATTACTGGTTACATTGTTCTACACTTTATTTATGAACTGTTTCAATAAATCTTCTTTTATTTAAGTCTGCCAGCTCTGAAAGAAATAATT
>NW_015165310.1:257516-285143 GCF_001447785.1 Gekko japonicus | reverse complement strand
CCGCCCCCACCCCCAAAACGTCAGGCGTTTCCCACCCCCCCAACCCTACCCCCCCCCCCGCAGTGGCCAGAGGGACCTGGCAACCTTAGAGCCCCCCTCCCCCCAGTTCAGCGCTCTGTATGTGCTCTGGAAGGATTTTCAGACTAAACAGCAGGCTGTTTGAGGAAAGAAGGGAACCGTCTGCTCCTCCAGCTCCTCCCATGAACTGTTCTGCTGGATTCATCCCTTGGTGTCCATTTTAAACAAAAGCCCTTATGGATGCATAGGTCAGATTGAAAATATGTGAGCCGCACCTTCTGAAATCTCAAGAGCCCAGAGGGCAGCTGAATACGGATTCCCACTGGCTGTAGGCAGAGCTTCAACGCCCTGACCGCTTTATCCCTCTGCAAACCCATCAAGAGTCATGCAAAATAAAAATGACAGAATTATTCAAAATGCTAAGGCAAATGCATGCAATCTGCATAATGTATACAAACTGCAACACTGGCTAAATTTTGCAGCGGTGATGACTGTGCGCAGCCCTGCATTGTGAAGATATCTTTCCCGTCCTCCTTCTTGTGAGAGCTCCCTCGGACGAAGTTCTTCCTCTAAAGAGAGGAAGTTCCACGCAACGAACATTTGACTTATAGCCACTTCTTTTCTTTTGCCATCCAGGCACAGGTGACCTGGGGCGACCCCATGGGATTTTCAAGGTGAGAGATGTTCAGAGGTGGTTTCCCCCCGCCCGCCTCTGGGTCACGACCCCGGTACTCCTTGGTGGTCTCCCATCCAAGTACCGGACAGGGCCAGCCCTGCTTAGCTTCTGAGATCGAATGAGATCAGGCTAGCCTGGGCTATCCGGATCAGGGCACAGCCGCTTAGCAGTCCAGTTGCACCAAGTGTCTGTTAGATAGCAAGTGAAATCTTTTCACACTGATCCTGGGAACCCAGACTGGCAGTGGTGGCAAAACAATTCTTACTACCCGGCAAGACAATAATAGAGATGATCAGCTTACCAAGTGATCACACGATCACTGCAGTAAGTTACTTTCTGGTATATGATCACTTGCATTCACCCAGAGAGAAAGAGGTACTCCTATTTAAACAGAAGGTCCTGTCTACCGGATCACTTTTTGCAAGATTTTTTTTTTAATGAATATCACAGTAAGTTGGCTTTTGGCACAATCTGGACCCTGGGAGAGGAACCTTGCAATTGGCCTAGCCAAACTACAATCCGTAAACCCCGGGAAGCTTGCGAAAGAACCAGGTTGAGCCAGGACTTGCACTGTCTGTATCTTTTTGGCCCATTCTTGAGATTATTCCTGTGGAATTTTAGAGGCGGGTAAATCATGTTGTCCTCACACGCAAAAGAAAGAACGAAAGACCTCCCAAGTCCTATGACCATTAATGGGAACAAAGTTTTTAAAGCATTTTGAGCCTCTAACCAAAATATCTGTACAAATGTATGGTCTTTAGATGAAAACTCATATATGGCGGTTGCAGCCCTAAGGAAATACCTGTGGATCCCTGGTGATGCACATACAGGTATCTGCATATTTACGCATGCAGGCAAGGATACGAGTACACTCACTGGCATGCAGGTTTCCCAGGTGAGAGTCTCGCAAAAATTCTCAGCCTTGATTCAGTCACAGTTTCGAGGCAACTGTGGGAGCTGTTTTAATTCTCATAGTCCACCTTGCCTAACAGATGGCACAGATCATTACAAATATATTGCAAGTCAGAGACTAGTCCTGCTGTAAACAAAAGGAGGTCAGTTGTTGCAGTCACTATAAAATGAGCGCAGGGGAGAGGGAGACGGTGGCCTAGGGGAGACATTCTCCCGGAAGAAGGGCCCCTGCTGGCTGGCTACGTCAGAGAGGCAAGGGAAACAGGGACTCCTGGCATTTGGCCTCTTGTGTGCCCTGCTATGAGGGCATGATCGCTAGTCTCTGGCTGGGCATCCTTTTCAACGTTCCTCGAAGCCAGGCATGGGGAAGGCACGGGCAAAGGTCTCGACGCGCTGCCGGAGGTCAGCCAGGCTCCTCTTTGTCTCTGGGTCAGTTAGCAAGAAAGATTTGAAATCTTGGAGCTTGGCTGGAAAGGGGGACAAAAAGAAGGAGGAGAGAGGGGTAAATTCAGGGTGGCACACAGACGCACATGGGGGAAAAGTGACAACATTTTAAACTTTCCACACTGCCCTAAAAACACCAGGGACTTACAGGTTTTCTTTTTGACATCCAGGCCGATTTGGATCCCTTCATCTATGAATTCCACCACTTTCTGGAAATCAGCTTCCTGGAAACGCCGGGAGGTAAGCGCAGGCGCCCCTGTGGGGGAATGGAAGAGAACTGGGTTAAAGGTGCTGCTGTTGCTTTTTTAAAAGACCCTTCAGGTGAATGAGCAGCCCTGAAAACACTACGACCCTCCACTCTCCTTCCTCTAGCCGGATCCTACTGAACGGCTGCCCAAACAGGGATCGTCAAGAACAGACCATCCTTGCCAAAATAATGGTCTTCCCAGCTCAGAATCCCGATTTGTGTGTTGGATAAAGAAGCATTCACCTTGTCTGTTTAGGATGTTTGGTTCTGCCAAGGTAAGTCACCGGCAAGGGAGTGGGAGCAGGAAGAAAGAGACACGAGTTCGCCTGGCCCTTCCTGGCTCAACTCTCATGCGCCGTCAACATCATGAACCAGGGCACAAGAGACATGGTACACCCCCCCACACACACACACTGACCCCTCTCTCTTTCTTTCTGCATTCAGCCTTTCAAAAAAAAAACAGGGAGTAGCCCACCAAGATAAAAGCTGTCAGGGGAACTCAGTGAAGGCAGAAGATGCCGTGAACAGGGGGAAACCAGCATAATACCTATTTAAGGTTCTTCTACATATTTATTTTGTTCATTTGTGCTCCACTTTTCTCCCCAGTGGGGATGCAAACCTGCTTAAATCATTCTCCTCCCCTCCATTTTCACAACAACAAGCAGAGGTCCATCAGTGGCTATTAGCCACAAGGTATAGATAGGAATTCACAGGCTGGGACAGGTGATGCTCTGTATTCTTGGTGCTGGGGGGTGGGACAACAGTGAGGGGGGGGCTTCTAGTGTCCTGGCCCCACTGCTGGACCTCCTGATGGCACCTGGTATATTTTTGGCCACTGCGTGACAGAGTGTTGGACTGGATGGGCCCTTGGCCTGATCCAACATTAGCTTCTCTTATGTTTTTATGTTATGTTCTTATGTACTCTGTGAGGTAGCTCAGGCTGAGAGTGTGTGACTGGCTCAAAGTTAGCCACTGAGCTTCCTTGCCACGAGTGGGGGTTTGAGTCTGGGACTCCCAGGTACTAGTGCGACCATCTTAAGCACTACCCCAAACTGGCTTTCCTCTTTTCTAGAAAGCAGTAGGAGAATCAAGGTGCATACACAACCAGTGGGTGGCCTGCATGTTTTACATACACAGGGACGTCTGCGCAAGCACACAGGTTGTTATCGCGATACTTCTCAGCTTCTGGCCCTCGTGACCTCAGAGAGAAATGGTGGCTCTGGCCACCTGCGCATTCCCCATTTGCCACAATGGTTTTCCCCCAGCCCCAGAAACAAAGTAACTCCAAAGCTGAAACCTGCAGCCGATACCAATCGCTAAGCCGATTTGTATCTCTTGGTTTCCTCTGCTTAATTTATTCTGCTTCAGCTAGTTACGGTAAAAAGCACAGATCCACACGAGGTGCCCCGAGCTCCACGCTGGGCTTCCGAGATATGGTCAAGCTTCTTCAAACAGATTTAAGGACCAGAAATGTCGCTTTTAAAAGAGGGAAATGGAGATTTTTCAAGACACTGAATTGCACTCCCAATACCAGATTCAGTGCATACATTGGGAGCCACCCATAGAGTGAAGGAGACCCAAGCTCAAGACCCAAGCCTGCCATGAAGCCTGCTGTGTAACCTTGGGCCAGGTGCCTCTCTCTCAGCCTAGCCAACAGCAAGGGGTGTTTGTGAAGGTAAAATAGGAAGGCACAACCATGTTCACCTCTCTGAGTTCCTTGAAGGAAGGGCAGGCTCCTTTCCTTTCAACCCAAGAAGCTCATAGAGTCATAGACATAGAGCAGCAGAAAGGACTGATACGTATTTAGCTACACCCAGGGGTCATTTCCTGCAGGAGCACACAGGAGCGGAGCACCGGCAGTAAAGAGCCCAGGGGGCAGGCACATGCAACAAGCCCCACCCCCTGCTCCCAGCAGCCCTCAGTCAGAGCAAGAAGCAGCCAGGTAAGTTGCAGAGCTCCTCCCGGGCCCCCAGTCCAAAACAGTCCAGTGGCACCTTTAAGACTAAGTTTTATTCAGGTACAAGCTCTCCCTCCTCTGCGAGGACAGATCTGCACGTTCCCCCCGCCCCAACAGCTAGCAATCCAAAACAGTCCAGTGGAGCCTGAACGGTGGGTGTTGCCTTCTGACACACTTCCGGTGATGTCAGGGGTTGTGGCATATGCAAATAAGTTATGCTAATGAGTTATGCTAATGAGCTCCTGCACCTCTTTTTTTACGAAATGACCCCTGGCTACACACAATGTAATTTTCGGTTCATTATCTTTGAGAACAGTTTCTGGAGAGTGGGGGGGGGGTAAGTGGTTGCTTAACAGGGGCATCGCATAGGGGTTCCTGAGAGTCACAAACATAAGGCACTCAAGCAAGAGGAAGGAAAGACAAAATAAATACAGACTAGACAGGCAGATTTTGCAGACCATAGACTGTGCACCTGCCTCCCAATCTCCATACCTTTCCCCTCTTTTCTTTCCCCAGCAACCTTGGGCAAAAACAGGCCTCTAAAAATCCAGGCATTTGGAAGCAAATTCTGGATTTCCTTGGTGCAAATGGCTTACTGCAGTGTAGGTGACACACGGCCCTGGTAAACACCTGTCCAGCCCACCTCAATGGTGTGTTTCGTTCTTCAACTTCCTAGATCTTACCAAGCCGCAAACCTCCAGGTGTTAACGCACTCTTGTCTCCAGGACAGGTGTTCTTGTTTGCCGTTATGGACACCAGTTCTAGCACCCGCTCAGCCCGGGCCCCATCGATGCCTTTTGGCCGCAGGTCCACAAGCACCAAGTGGTTATCTGTGCCCCCTAAGCCAAGGAGAGAGAAACAGAAGCTTTATTGACTGCAGCCTTCCCTACTCATGGTCACCTTCTTGATATCCTAAAGGAGCGTGCCTGAACACTCCTTCTAACAATGATTAATTACTGAGCCAGGCTAGCCTGATTTTGTTAGATCTTGGAAACTAAGCAGGGTCAGCCCTGGTTAGTACTTGGAGACCACCAAGGAAGACCAAGGTTGCTATGCAGAGGCAGGCACTGGCAAAGTGCCTCTATTCATCTTTTGCCTTAGACAATTCCTTTCTCTTTTTTTGCAATATTTTTGGTCCCAGTTCCCCTGGCAGCCATTCTATGGATGGACTGTCCCCTTGCAAAAAAGATCTGCTACAACAGGATAAGGGTGCCTGGCAGGCTTCTCACCTTCCCTACATATGTGGCCCTAGATTAGATTGGTTAAAATCGGAATTGTAAGCAGCTCAGAGCCCCTAGGGAGTGAGAGCGGGATAGAAGCCGAAGGAATAGATGATAGATGATAGATAGATAGATCAGCCCGGGCCCCATCGATGCCTTTTGGCCGCAGGTCCACAAGCACCAAGTGGTTATCTGTGCCCCCTAAGCCAAGGAGAGAGAAACAGAAGCTTTATTGACTGCAGCCTGAACACTCCTCCTAACAATGATTAATTACTGACCCAGGCTACCCTGATTTTGTTAGATCTTGGAAACTAAGCAGGGTCAGCCCTGGTTAGTACTTGGATGAGAGACCACCAAGGAAGTCCAAGGTTGCTATGCAGAGGCAGGCACTGGCAAAGCGCCTCTATTCATCTTTTGCCTTAGACAATTCCTTTCTCTTTTTTTGCAATATTTTTGGCCCCAGTTCCCCTGGCAGCCATTCTGTGGATGGCCATGCCCATCGTGGCAGCCATTTTATGGTGGCACCCACTCAATGTTCTCAAAATCCCAGAAATGCCCACAGGCTCGACAAGGCTTGGAGCCCCAGTTCTAAACCAATGGCTTGGTTCAGGAGGAAGAAGCTTCACATGTTCCCTAAGGCTAAAACAGAGTACTCAAAAGCACAGTCTGAGGAATCACGTGGTGCAGCTTTGGCTGGGCTGTACATTTCAGGCAGCAGGTGATGTGGTACGCCCCAGCCAAAGCTACATCGTGTGACTCTCCAAATGGTACATTCCAGCTCAGAGGCAAGACATAGCCCTCACTATACCTGAGACCAGGGTGTATCCCCGCTGCAGCAGAGCCTCCGCCATGGCTTTAGCATTCTTCAGGACCTGCTGGCAATACTCCCGGAACATGGGGGAGCTGGCCTGCCACAGAAGAGAAGAGGTCAGTTGGGCCAGAAAACCAAAAAAGCAACAGAAGTTACTATAGCCGATCATACCACAGAGAGGCATGGCTATCACCCAGCTCACTCCATTCCTGCCCAAATTCTTGCCCCACAGTGGCTCTAAAAGTTGGTCATTCTGAAAGAAAAACTGGCCAACTGAACAGTCAAACAATGATCAAACCAGCATGGTGTCATGGTTAGAGTGCTGCATGAGGAACTGGGAGACCCAGGTTCGAATACTTACTCTGCCAGGGAAGCAGAGGTCCATTAGTGGCTATTAGCCACAAGGTATAGAGGGAACACTATATCTGAGGCAGTAATGCTCTGTATTCTTGGTGCACGGGGGGGCAACAGTGGGAGGGCTTCTGGAGTTCTGGCCCCACTGGTGGACCGCCTGATGGCACCTGCATTTTGGCTGCTGTGTGACACAGAGTGTTGGATTGGATGGGCCCTTGGCCTGATCCAACATGGCTTCTCTTACGATCTCATGACTTTGTGCCAGTCATAATCTCTCGCAGCCTATCCTACCACACAGCTTTGTACGTGAGGAGAAAATAAAATGGAGAAGGGGAGAATCTTGTGTGCCACTTGGAGTCCTTACTGGAGAGGAAAGTGGGGAATAAATCAAGTGAATAAAATAAATAAATACATTTTTGAAGCATTTGTTTCTCAGAATTGTAAGATGGTTACAAAAACAGCCTCCCTAGAGGGACATTCCAATCCCTCCCAGAAGGCCCACAAAGCCAGTGTGTTCGAACAGCTGCAAATGGAGAAAGCAAATTTGGTCCTCAGGTTTCAAGGGGTCCCAGAATTAAAAGGCGAGAATCTAAAGCAACTCTTGAGTGAAGCATTAGCCCCAGTTACAGATTTGAAAGCGGAATATCTTGCAAAGGAAATGGATGTGGTCTATAGGTCCTATTCCGTGTACATCAAGAAGAAGAATCTGCCTGGGGAAATAGTGGTCAGATTCTCAAAGAGGCATGTGAGGGATTCTATCCTGAAAGCAACTACAGGAACACCCTTGAAAATCAGGGACAACATCAACAGGATTCTAAAAGACATTCCATTTGAAATAAGGCAAAAGAGAAAGAAATATAAAGATCTAATCCTTCTTCTACAAACAAACAGCATTGCCTACAGATGGTTAATTCCAGAAGGCATCATTTTCAAAATACACGATAAAAAAGAAAAGATTGACTCTGTCCCCAAAGCATGTGAGTTCCTGAGATTGCAGCTGGGAGAGACAGCCGAGGTCGAGAAGGAAGAAGATGACAGCAAATCCAGTGGCGAATTGGACTCGGTGTCTTCCGATGAGGACTCTCCTACAGGGACATTCCAATCCCTCCCAGAAAGCCCTCAAAGCCAGTGTGTTTGAACAGATGAAGTCTGCTCCTCCTGGGGTAAAATGTAACAGGTTCTATAGCTGCCCTGACTCCCTGACCTATGCTGCTGTGCCACCTGCTCCTGCGTGTTCTTCCTGACTGCTTCTATGTTCCATTCCACCCTCAGAGAAACCTGAAGTTAAGTTAGGCCATGTGATTAATCAAGAGGGCAACCAGCATGAATCTTGACTCCTATAGGATTGGGAAGCAAGCAGCCCTCTCTTTCTGCTGCCACAGGAACCCGTGACACAATGAAAAAGTAGACTGCCATTGACACATGTACATTCTTATTTATTTATACCCTGCTTTTCTCCCCAGTGGGGACCCAAAGCCGCTTACAACACTGTTCTTCCCTCCTCCATTTTACAAGCGAGGCTCAGAGAGAGCAATTGGCCCAAGGTCACCAACTGAGCCTCCATGGCATGACAGGGATTCGAACCTGGGTCTCCAGACTAGCACTCAGGCCACTGCACCATGCGGGCTTCTTGATTTCATGGGACTGGACAATAAATAACAAAGTTTATAATACTGGCAATATTTTGATGGGTCAACTAATCTGGGTGCCCCAACTCTACGTGGGCCTTTTGTTGCCACCACACTGCAAGTAAATATGATCTGGCAGCCTTTGCAGGATAAGGACCAGGGAAGGCCAAACAGAGGTCAAGAACTGTAGGCAATACAGAATGGGTCCAGAAAACCAGGCAGCGTTTCAAGGGATAAGCAGAGCACACTGTTGAGGTGCAAGACAATGGCCCTGGGCAGACTCTTGACCAGCCCATCACCGGGCTGTTCTTGCTTCCTGATGTAGGGGCTGCTGGGAGTTTGCGGGAAGGAGGCCAATGAGATCTCCCAGGGACTGCTCGGAGACTGAAGGAAGGGGGCCAATGAGGTCTAAGCTAACCCTCATTCCAGATCAGCAAGGCAGTGGAGAGGAACTGCTCTGGACGGGCATGCATTCGAAAGCTAAGCCCTTTCCCTCACACACCCTTCCCATGGAAAAATATTGATTGCCTCCCTAGACACAGACACCGCTTCCTTACCTGTTTCAGGGCCACAGCCACAGCAGCAATAGCATGGTTGTGAGGCCCACCCTGCAGTGACGGGAAGACAGCAAAGTTGATCCTTTCCTCCAGATTGTAAGGAATCTCCTTGCCCGTCTTCTTGTCCACAGAACGGACACCTTTGCGGTAGAAGATCAACCCAGACCTGCAGGTGACGAGGTGGTGAGAGGGTCAACATTCACGATCAATCACCACACCCTCTTTTCCAGTCCTCTCCCACCCACCCCCAGCCTCAGGGATCCAAAGATGGCCACCTCTGCAAGGTCACATTTTTCTCCAGCTTGGGGTACTTACTCCTGCCGAACTAACTTGCACCTGAGCCCTACCAACAGGGTTGGTCACATCCCACAGCTCTGCAGGAGACCAGAGAAAGCTCAGCATGCAGAGCCGATGGCAAGACAGAGGACCTGAGCCCTACCAACAGGGTTGGTCACATCCCACAGCTCTGCAGGAGACCAGAGAAAGCTCAGCATGCAGAACCGATGGCAAGACAGAGGACCTTCACATCTCCTAAGCAGCTACGGAACACTGAGTGAGGAACCGTCAACTCTCTGAGAGCCAGTTTGGTGTAGTGGTTAAGAGCGTGGACTCTAACCTGGGAGAACCGGGTTTGATTCCACACTCCTCCATATGCAGCTGCTGGTGTGACCTTGGGTCAGGCACACGTTCTCTCAAGAGCTGTTCTCTCAAGAGCAGTCCTCGAAAGAGCTCACTCTGCCCCACGCACTTCACAGGGTGTCCGTTTTGTGGAGGGGAATGGACAGGAGATTGTAAGATGCTCTGAGACCCGTTGGCAAGAGAAGACACCTGGTCGAAAGTGGGTGACCTGGCACGTGCTTTCCTGCAGCGGTCACCTCGCGGCTTCCGATACTGAACTGCGTTACCATATTATCTGGGGTCGCCAACCTCCAGCTGGGATACAATGTTCCCTCTAAGCTGTCGAGTCTTGTGAGCAGAAATTCTACTTTGTGAGCTACTGGCATTAAAATTGTGAGCAAGCGATTTGGCTGCTGCATAAATTAGTTTGCTCTGTAGCCATCCTTCCTGAGCTAAGACAAAAATGTGTGAGCCGGAGGCTAAAAAAATGTGAGCCAGCTCACACTAACTCAGCTTAGAGGGAACACTGGATACAACCACCAATAGACCAGGACCTATGATAACTCACTATAAAGGACCCGATCCAAGTGCTGTACAAAACATGAGTTATTAGTTTGGTGTAGTGGTTAAGTGTGCGGACTCTAATCTGAGAGAACTGGGTTTGATTCCCCACTCCTCCACTTGCACCTGCTGATGTGGCCTTGGGCAAGTCATAGTTCTGGCACAGCTGTCCTTGGAAAAGAGCAGTTTGTGTCAGATCCCTCTCAGCCCCACCCAACTCACAGGGTGTCTGTTGTGGGGAGGGGAATGGAGAGGAGATTGTAAGATGCTCTGAGACTTCGAGTGAAGGGCAGGGTATAAATCCAATCCCCTTCCTCCCCCCCCCTCCAATGTCCATTCAACCCTATGCAACACCCTGTCCCCTATGTAAACCTTGGCTCCACCTTGTTTTTGTTCCAGCCCAGATTCCATCATTATGGGGAGTAGGGGTCTCATCAGTGTGGGGATCCCACACAAAAGCGCCAAGGCTTGGCTGAAGATGGTATTCTGGAAAAAGCCATATGGGACACCAGCTGGTGTGCCTTAGTCTCAAGCAAACGTATGCATTCTTAGGTGGGACAACCCAGCCACCCGTTTTAAAGATGGCAAGGATTAAGAGTCTGCTAGTCTGTTCTGTTGGAAGAGAGTTTCACGGACACCATGAACTGCCAAAAAGACAAGTTAAGTGCCTTCTAGATCTGAACTCTCCCTAGAAGCTCAAACGACTAAATTGAGACTGTTGTCCTTTGGCCACATTATGAGAAAAAACAAGACTCCCTAGAAAAGACAGTAATGCTCAGAAAAGTCGAAAGCAGCGGGAGAAGAGGAAGACCCAACATGAGGTGGATGGACTCAATCAAGGAAGCCACAGCCCTCATTTTGCTAGACTCGAGAGCAAGGCTATTAATGACACTTCATTTTGGAGAACGTTATTTCATATGGTTACCACATTTTTGCCTTCGCTCAGGAAGGGATGGCTCCAGAGCAAACTAATTTATGCAGCAGCCAAATGGCTCGCTCACAACTTTAACGCCAGAAGCCCACAAAGTAGAATTTTTGCTCAGAAGACTCCACAGTTTAGAAAGAGCATTGGACTTGATGGTACTTAACACACACATCATATGTTCAACTAAATTCAACATAAGCTATTTTCTGGATGCTCCCTCATTCCCCATGCCTGTAAAATCAGCAAACAGGCATGAACCAATCGCCTCTGTTCATCTCCTGCCTTAAGTCAGCTGAGCCTTTACCACACTTTCCACCACCGCCACCACCACCACGCATGCAGGCAGGCCAAGTCCAAAGCAAAGACGTCCCCTGCTTTCTTGGTCACGCTCACCTGGCCCCACGTAACGTCTTGTGGGTCGTGCTGGTCACCAAGTCAGCATAGTCAAAGGGCGATGGGATGACTTTGGCTGCCACCAAGCCACTGATGTGGGCCATGTCAGCTAGCATGTAGGCCTTCACCTCCTCACACACCTGACAGAGAAGGAGAGATTAGTCCCTTGTTCATGCTTTCATGGCCACGAGTCTCTCACAGGTGACTGAGGGGAACAACACTCTCATTCCAAGGGCAGGCCAGAGCAGCTGAAGGCCCACGTTACCCACATATCCAGAAACATCCTCCCTTCGTTAAAAGAAAACAGGCCCCATCTAGGAGCGCCACCAGTTTTCATTCGCACAGACATTTTGGTCCTTGAGCCTGAATTTCCACAGAACAGAGCCCGACCCTCGTTTCTGCTCCTTCAGCTTAACTGTTGCCTGTCCTCCCACTGCACCCAAGGGGTACCTTCTTGATGCGGGAGTAGTCAATAAGGCGGGCGTAGGCACTGGTGCCAGCAATAATAAGACGTGGGCGGAACAGACGGGCTGTTATTTCTAGTTGGTCATAATTGATCAGTCCTGTTGCTGGCTGTGGGGAAAGGGGGAAATAGGTCAGTGGATAGGAAGTACGGCGACACTGCATCATCCCTGTCCCACAAATGCAAACAGACTCACGCATACCAACACATGAGGATAGACACAGTATGTAGAATTGTGGTTGTAAGAACATTGGAAGAGGCCTGCTGGATCAGGTCAGTGGTTCATCTAATCCAGTGTACTATCTCATACAGTGACCAGCCCGTTCCTCTGGAAAGCCAATAATGGGGCACAGAGGCCAAGACTTTCCCCTGATGTTGCCTCCTGGCACTGGCATTCAAAGGTTTACTGCCTCTGAATGTGGAGGTTCTGCTGAATGAGGTTAACGTTTGCCTTTGCAGCAAACCCAGCCCACCTATGAACAATCAGTCTTAGTGCTTATCCTGGCTTGCTTCTGAGAACTGGGAGCAAACAGCAAATTGTATAGATCCTGACACCACCCCCCGTAACCCCCGTACTTAACTAACGTCACTTTCACAAGTGAGAATTAAATCACGCTTCCAATTGGGTTAAGTTGTAGCCCACCCTGAGTCCACATGCAGGAAAGGCAGGATATAAATGTAATCAAGTAAGTAAGTAAATAAGTCTCTTGCAGCAGAAACAGACCAGAAGCTTTGTGGCACTTTAGAAACTAACAGAGCATAAGCATTTGTGGACCACATCTGAAGAAGTGGATCCTATTTCACAAAAGTGTATGCTGGAAAAAAATTGTGCTAAGTCTTTTAAGATGTCACAAGGCTCATATTTAATTAAATCAAATACTGGCTTCCCAACTCTACAGCAAAACAGTACACACACAGACACACACACACACACAAAGGGTGTGTGGGGGGGACAACACATGTGAAGCAGGCCTGAGCAGCACTTGGGTCCCGGCAGCTCAGACTTCCTTGGCTCTCAAGAAACAAAAGGAAAGACAGGAACGCACACGGGTACAAGACACAAGATACACATGCTATTTCTGTTCACTCACATTGAGCTTGTAGGGCATGGATTCAAAGAAGATGGACGTGGCCGAGATACGCTTGATATCCGACATATATCCATGCGTCAGGCTGGTAGGAAGAGGGAAAGGCATGCTGTCAGGATGAAACCTGAACCCCAGCCATTGGCAAGCTTTGACTAACGAACCTACATGACCAGTGCAGTCATCTTCCAAGGCCCCATTGTCTAAGAGTAGGTGGATGACAACTAGGGTTGCCAATCTCCAGGTGGGAACAAAGCACAAAAACTAGAGATAATATATGAATTGTGTAATAATAATTCAATAATGCAAAAATATAATTATATAACAATATTGGCCAAGTTGTAACCAAGATATAGAAAGAAGAATAAATGGAAAGAAAAATAAAGTCCCAAGTATTTTACCGTGTCTCACTCCAGTAGCGTTGTAATATCAAAGTCCAGCTTGACGTGCAATTCAGCATGGAGTGGACATTTCAGAAGTTCCATAAGTCATAAAAAGCCATTGACGCATAGTCCGGATGCTGGCTGCCGCGTTTTGAGTTGTCCTTACTCAAAAGCAACAGGCTATAAGGGGACCCAATCTCAGTAGAAGGCACATACAAAGCCAGTATAATCAGTCAAGAAGGATTATGGGTACCCGGACTACGCGTCATGGCTTTTTATGGCTTATGGAACTTCTGAAATGTCCACTCCATGATGAATTGCATGTCAATTGGACTTTGATATCACAACGCTTGGCCAATATCGTTACATAATTACATTTTTGCATTATTGAATTATTATTACACAATTCATATCTTGGTTATCTCTAGTCAGTGGTTTTTGTGCTTTGTTCCTATCCTTGTACACTGGCTCCCCTTCTTTTTTGGTTGCTTACAATCTCCAGGTGGGGCCTGGAGATCTCCGGATATTAAATTGATCAGAGATCAGTTTCTGTGAAGAAAATGGTTGTTTTGGAGCATGGACTGTATAGCATTGTAGCCTTCTGAGGTCCCTTCCCAAACCCCGCCCTCCCCAGGCTCCACTCTTAAAATCTCCAGGTATTTCCCAACCCAGAGCTGGCAATTCAGGAGAGGGCCTTCTCGGCTGCAGCCCCCAAATTCTGGAACTCTCCCCCCAAGAAGACTCATCTGTCCCCCCTTTTTTGCCATCTTCCACTAGCGCATAAAGACCTTTTTTTGTTTCATACAGCATCCCCTCAGCGATCCCTCCTTCCTGCCCCACGTTTTCACTGTTGTTTTTATGTACGTGTATTTTAGCTCTGGAGCTGCGGTGGCTCAAGTGGTTAAGACGCTGAACTGCAGGCTGTGGAAGGTCAGTAGTTCAGCAGTTCGAGACCCGAGTGTGCCGCATGATGGAGTGAGCTCCCGTCTCTAGTTCCAGCTCCCGCCAACCTAGCAGTTCAAAAGCAAGAAATTGCAAGTAGATAAATAGGTACCACTTCGGTGGGAAGGTAACAGTGTTCCGTGCACCTTGGTGTTTAGTCATGCCAGCCACATGACCATGGAAACGTCTTCGGACAGCGCTGGCTCTTCGGCTTTGAAACGGAGATGAGCACCGCAACCCTAGAGTCGGATTCGACTGGCTTTCGAGCAAGGGAATCTTTACCTTTACTTTATTTTAGCTCTGGTTTTAAGGACGTTAAGATGTGATTTTATTATGTATGTTTTTAATTTGTTAGCCACCTCAGTGGTCCTTACGAGGGCAGAAAGGCAGGACGTAAGTTTTGTAAATAATAAATAAATTCAATTAACTCTTTCATCCAAAGGAAGCCCCACAGACCAGTCAGATACCCCTCCTTCAGGCAAGGTGGTTAATTTGCAACTTAAGGGGGATTTCATAAGGAGGGCTGCCAGCTCCAGGTTAGGAAGTACCTGCAGATTTGGGAGGGAGAGCCTGAGGAGGGTTAATTTTGGGGATGGGAGGGATATAATGCCATAGAGTTCACCTTCCAAAGTGGCCATTTTCTCCAGGTGAACTGATCTCTGTCCATTCAACCCTATGCAACACCCTGTTCCCTATGTATCCTGTCAGGATTACAACGGATCTCCAGAGGCTGGCAACTCTATTCAAAAGGAAGGATGAGCTTTAGTAAACACAAAGGATCGCATGGCCTGCGATGAAGAGAACCAGTCCCAGTTTCTTGCTAGAGAAGACACCAGAAACTTCTCCAGGCCAAACTTACTACCATGAGACATTGACTGACCCAGGAAGACAAATTTCATAAGAACATAAGAGACGCCAATGTTGGATCAGGCCAAAGGCCCATCCAGTCCAACACTCTGTCACACAGTAGCCAAAAATACCAGGTGCCATCAGGAGGTCCACCAGTGGGGCCAGGACATTAGAAGCCCTCCCGCTGTCGACCCCCGCCCCCAAGCACCAATGCACATCAAACCTCAAGGCAACACTGAACATTTTTTTTACCTTTTCAGTTTAATTTATATACAAATGGAAGATGTGACAACACAATCAAAGTAAGACCCACAATATTATGTTAAGCCACATATATTACTTCTAATGCATTTGTACTTATACACATATACAATGTGAAATTGCTTTTCTAACATTTTCTTTAGGTTTAATTCAAATATGTTGCAAAAGGTTGCCTATTTCTAGCAAATTGTTTCCTTCCTGTGCATTCATGTATGCAGTGATTTTTTTCAGTTAGCCTGATCAACTAAATTTTACAGATCCAAATTTTGGAATTCTGAAAGCTGTCTTCTTGCCAAGACAGAACCACTGGTGACCTTCCTGCACATTTTTAAATCAGATCCTTAGAATATGCCTGTAACTTGTTCCGTAGCTGACCTAAATTAGCCCCTTTGGGGGGGGGGGGCCGCATGGTCTTCTGATTTCTTATATATTGCATGATAAATGTTTTGGCCTATTTGCCACCGGAGGTACAAACAAGGATCCTGTCTCTCTAACACACCTCCATGCTCAGAAACCTACTTCAGTCTGATACTTATGTCATTCACTGCAACTCATATTTTCTGATGGAAACTTGGCATTTTGAAATTGGGAAATGCAGCTTTGTTGAATGTAATAAATTGGAAGAAGCCGCTTGGCGTAGACCAAGTCTGCCAGGCACTCAGGGTCAAGAAGTGGGGATGGATTCCCCCAGACTGCTCCATCGGAGGTGCCTGGCACAGTCCTCACTTTCAGGGGCAAGCAAAGGACGTTGCAGCCTGATCTGCCATTCCGTGTGGCACGGCACCATCTGCTGGTGGCAACTTTGTGCTAGATGAGGAAGGAACTAGAGAGGATTTGAAACTGCATCTTATTTCGATGTGTTCTAGGATGTTTTCCCAACCCTTTCTGGTCTTTTTGAGGTAGAATGAGGAAGAACAGTCCCAGATCTCTCTCTCTCACACACATGCACACCAACAACTGGCGTGATATTTTGTTCCCTTCCCACAAGGAACTGTAGCTCCACACACAGGTGCCTGAGCAGCCTGAGAGAGGATTCTTCACATGTGATGACTCTTCTGAGGAAAGCTGTAAAAGTCAACCTGACAGTACAAGTTTGTCACGTGGGTCTGCCGTGAGTTTCCAGAATGAAAAAAAATCCAGGCCAGGTGGAATGTTTTGACAGCCCCTGAGCAAGGCGATATGGCATCCTTCCTGAGGAAAGTGATCAGAGAACAACTTTTCTTGTCCTCTTTGAGGCCTTGGTGATGTGCGTAGATCCTCTGGCAAATGGAAGATGGCCCCCAGATGCGTTACACCACATGCTTTGACTCCTTGCCCTGAAGAATTCCCTCCTGTGCTGCCTCCTCAATGAAGAACAGATCTCAGATCATTAGCCCCAGAACTACTTTGCCTCTTACTGTCTTCCAAATGGCTGATTTGTTCCTTTTCTGGCTTCAACAGATAAGAAACTGGAGTGTTTAGTATTATGATCCTGCAAGCAGGGGGGGCGGTAAGAACTTGTGGGACTGCAACATACCCAGAGCCTAAGAAACTTGGAAGCATACCATTAAAAAGGCACTAAAGAAAAGTAGGTTTCTATACCCCACTTTTCTCTGCCCCTAGTCTCAGAGCAGTTTATAATCACCTTCCCTTCCTTTCCCCACAACAGGCCCCTTGTGAGGCAGGTGGGGCTGAGAGAACTCGGAGAGAACTGGGACTGGCCCAAGGTCACCCAGCAGGCTTCGTGTGGAGGAGGAGTGGTTGTCCAGATTAGAGTCCACCACTCTTCACCACCATACCATGCTGGCTCTCCCCCTACCCTTGCATCCCTCCCAATGTATGTGATCTTGACACCAAGATAGAAGAGACCAACTCATGGACCTGTGAGTTGTATGTATGTATGTGAATACCTTCTTCCTTGTATTGGATTTTTTTCTCACACAAATTTAGGTTATTTTGAGTGGAATGGGCTAAACGTATCTTCCCTGGTGCTGAGGGAATATCCTTGGAAAGGTGGGGTTTGGAATGAGATATGTTGCTTCATCAGGTGCTGCAGGGCTCCAGTCAGAAACCAGGGGAGTCCTTCACCAATCCCTCATTTTCTGAACCAGGAGTGCTGGATGGACCAAGCCGTGGGATGAACCCCCCCCCCAACACCAAAAAGTGGCTGCAATATCTAAAAGGCACAAATATCTTGACCTCCCTATCTCTTTTAAAGCCCTGTATGGCTTGAGACCAGGGTATCTGAAGGACTGTCGTCTCCCATACGTTACTCCCCAGGAACCAAGGTCACAGGGAAAGGCCCTCGTGACTGTCCCACTGACCAAAGAAGCTCATTCAGTGGGTATACAAGACCAGGCCTTTTCAGAGGTAGCCCCACAGCTCAGGAACAACCTCACCAGAGATGTGCTACTGGTCTCCTCACTCTCTAGGAAGCAGCTGAAGACTGTTGTATTCATTACAGTATTTGATTAGTTCTTCTACCTACCAGTAGTTTCAAATTATTTTTAGCTAGCGGTTTTCATGCATTTTATGTATTTTATTATGGTTTACATTGCAAGCCACTTTGAGTTCTGATGAGGTAGAAAGGGAGCTAAGAAATTTTTAAACAATTAAATGAATTAATAAAATCTCCGTTAACGTCACATTTTTCTGCCACCCACTCACTGTCCTCCTTATCTTGTTCTCTGACCCCTTTCGTTATCCGTTTATTAGAAATATTTGTACATTGTCTTTCCCCTTACAGCGGCCCAAGGGAGCTCACAGGAAACAACAAAACACACAGCCATTAAAATCGTAAAGATAAGGTGCCTGGCAATTAAATAAGTAAAACGCCACCATTTCCATGGAGAAAATAACCACCCAATGGAATAGACAAGCAGCTAAAACACAACTCGGGGTGGGGGTGGGGGCCCTTCTCAACAACGCAGTCTTCCCAGCTCTTCTAAATGAAACTGAGGTGGTAATAGATCTCGGCTCAACTGACAGCCCTTTCCACAGCACCAGAGCAGCTGCTGAGAATGCCCTAGAACAAGCCACCATTTTACAGCCTTTTCTGATTCCCTGTCCTCCGGTCCCCCTTTAGAGAGCAGAGCCAGTGGGGCCTCAACCAAATTCCCCTTTATCCATGGTCTGGAAGAGCCTGAAGTCAGTCCCCATTATCTACCTCACTATTTACCCCATTATTTACCTCATGTTTTTATCCCATCCCCGCCTCGGCAGGGAGGGCGGGGTATAACCCAGCTCTTCTAAATGAAACTGAGGTGGTAATAGATCTCGGCTCAACTGACAGCCCTTTCCACAGCACCAGGGCAGCTGCTGAGAATGCCCTAGAACAAGCCGCCATTTTACAACCTTTTCTGATTCCCTGTCCTCTGGCCCCCCTTTAGAGAGCAGAGCCAGTGGGGGCTCAACCAAATTCCCCTTTATCCATGGTCCGGAAGAGCCTGAAGTCAGTCCCCATTATTTACCTCACTATTTACCCCATTATTTACCTCATGTTTTTATCCCATCCCCGCCTCGGCAGGGAGGGCGGGGTATAAACCAAATAAATAAATAAATCTTTCCTTGGATCATTTGATGTGTCATGCTTGGCTTCAGTTCCGGGTTTTTTAAAGACTTCTGGTTGGTTCTACAACCCAAATCCTATTTCATCGTTTATTGAATGTGCCATCTTGTTGACTGTACTGACTCACTCTGTGCAGTCCGCCTTCAGGCCAAGTGAGAAAGGCGGACTATAAACAACGCAATAAGAAATAAATAAATATTAAGCACACACATCCATAGTATTAATATTAATGCAGACTAACAGTACAATCCTAAACAAGAGTTAGGCCCTCCTAAACCCACCGAGAACGTGTAAACTACTGCTCTGTCACAACTAGTCATCTCCCCTGATCCACTTTTGTGCATTTCCATGCCAGCCAACTAAGTCATTAAAGTTCTAAACCCACCGAGAACTTGTAAACTACTGCTCTGTCACAACTAGTCGTCTCCCCTGATCCACTTTTGTGCATCTCCATGCCAGCCAACTAAGTCATTAAAGTCACCCACACTGCCACCCGATTACCTTTTGCCAGGATAGCCCTCCGAATACTTGTTGTTCAGGCAGGAGCCCAGGGCCTCCAGGGCAGCTCGGCTGCAGAAATTCTGAGATTGCAGGGAACAAAGAAAAAATGGAATCACACGTCCAATGGCCAAATGTGATAGAAACAAGGCTGGAGTGACCAAAAAGGAACCAATGTCTCCTTCTCTAAGACGGTACAACCAGGGGAGAAAGGGAGCAGGTATGGGCTGGTAAATAGTACTGATAAAAAAGCGGCCAAATGGTACATCCCATCTTCTGCTTTGAGCCTGCCCCCCCACCATAGCTGCTTTAACACATGTTGGATAATGCACTTTTAGTGCACTTTAGGAATCGTTTGCAACTGGATCATTAAAGTACATTGAAAATGCCTAATCCAATGTGTGTGAAGGCAGTGCAAGAAACATAGTACTTTCAACCTTGTTACAACTAATGCAAATTCCAACCTCCTCTCCACTGGTTAGCCTGTGTCCACACATTGATTGATTACAAGGGGAAGGACAGAGGGCGCGGGCATGCTGGCCAATCGCCAAGTGGTCTGCTTGGTGCAAATGCACAGAAAAAGTATCTGTGCATACACTCTCTTCCCCGTGATCAGCAACACTGGGAAAGGAGTGTCACTGATCACAGGGAGGGAGCATATGGAGGATACTTCCTCTGCATGTTCACACCATGCAGAGGACTTGGCAATCAAATTAGGTTTGCCAGGTCTCTTCATTCCTCTAGCAGGGTGATCTGGGGGTTGCTCTGGGGGTGGGCAGGGATGTCATTTGATATCCCCATTGTGATGACATTACCCAGAAGTGACATCATCGTGGTGGGGGACATCACACAGGGACACTCTTGTATTTGGGTGAAACTCTATGGTTTTTTCACCCTCAAAACCATAGAGTTTGCCCAAATACCAGAGTGTCCCCATGTGATGACATCACTTCCGGGTCCCTGTTTAGAGCCGGTGACATCCCTGTTTAGGGAGCCGTGACATCCCTGTTTAGGGCTTCACCCACCTGCCAGCTGGTCTGCAGCAGAGGGAAGCCCCCAAATCTGGGGGATCCCCTGGGGGCTGGCAACCCTAAATCAAAGGGAGGAAGAGCCAGCACACACATGGCCATTCTCCCTCCCCACACAATCAGTCATCCCATGGACATGTCATCCCTACAAGGCTACACTATTTGTCATTCCAGCCACCCTACTCTTCCATACACAAAACCACAGCTGTATCCCCTGTTTTATCTAATCCACCACCACTCCTTGGGTCTGTACTGAGAACCACACCTAGGGCATTTTAAACCATTCTGTTTGTTGCTCAAAGCTAAAAAAAATCCCAGCTGTTCGAGCACTAAAAGTTTGCCTATTTTTAAAACAATCCTTGCAGTAAAGAACTTTGAAAGCTTTTCAAGCCCTGCAAAAACAACAATATTGTCACCTAAGCATTTGAAATATGTTTGCGGCTCTGAGTTTAATACCATACAATACTTAAATAGGGCATTTCAAGTAGTATTTTTAATTGATTTCCCAAAATGCATATACAGTTAAGGTTCAGACTAGTTTATATTAAAACTTTTATTAAAAGCAGTAACATGACAACATGAATCATTAAGCCTAGAAAACAATAAACTTAAGAGGAAAATTAGTTCAACAGTCCAAGTTTAAACACAACAGCTTATTTAGTTCTCAATTACATATAACAGAGGTGAACTCTATTCCTGAGTGAAACAGGAAAACCCAGCTGCAAACAATTGCTAAAGCGCATTGAAAGTGCATTATCCAGTGCGTGTGAAAGCAGCCAGACCCCTAGTCCATCAAGGTGGTATGCTCTTCTCTTTGGCAGTGGCTCTCGGACAGAGAACGGTCTTTCCCAACAGGAACTGAACCCCAGACCTACTCATGACAAACAGGGCCCCTCCCACTGAGCCATGGCTCCTCCCAAATCTCACCACTATTCATATCTCCATAAAGAAAACCAAAGTATTTGGATGTAATTTGCCAAATTTCTATAAAGTATACCCTTCACATATATCTCAGTAATCCATACAACAGACAGTAGGCCAGTATTGCAAAACAGGGTGGGAGAGGCTAAAATAAGTGGCTAGAAGTTTATCGCTAAGGTGGGATTTGAATCAGGAACTTGCTAACTTTCACTCCTTAACTTCTGCCTTACTGCTTGCTCCCCTTCTCTGTGCACTGGTTTGCTTGTACATATGCTGAATGTACAGGATTTTAGCAAGTACTTAAGGGGAATGGCCACGGTTCAGTGGCAGAGCTTCATTTTTACAAGCAAAAAGTCCCAGGTTCAATCCCCTGGAGAGCTGCTGAAGGAGGGGAGTTGGATTTATACCCTGCCCTTCACTCGGAGTCTCAGAGCAGCTTACAGTCTCCTTCCCTTCCTCTCCCCACAACAGACACCCTGTGAGGTAGGTTAGGCTGAGAGAGCTCTTTCAAGAACTGCTCTTGAGAGAAAAGCTCTGAGAGAACTGAGACTGACCCATGGTCACCCAGCTGGCTTCATGCAGAGGAGTGGGGAATCAAACCTGGTTCTCCAGATTAGAGTCCGCTGCTCTTAACCCCTACACCAAACTGGCTCCACTACAGGGCTAAGGCATGGACAGCCATCTTCCCCAACACTCACCTCTGAGGCAATGAGTTCCAGTCCCCGGCACTGCCGATCCTTCTCCTGCTGTACCAGTTCCCACATCTCAGGGTCGCTCTCTGCCAAGCTCTCTTGCCCCGTCCAGGCCGGAGCATCCTTGTCAGATGCAGTGGCTGCTTTGCTGTGCTGGGCCCGCAAGCTCCCCCCGGCCTGGCAACATCTTCTCAGGGGCTGGCCAGGTTTAAAAAAAAAAAAATAGCAACGTTACAACATGCCCTGGCCAAGACATTTGGGTACCATAGGCAGGAAACCCACCCTTTCTGCACATTAATGAACACAGGACATAATCCACCAGGAGGTTTTCATGAACAAAGAAGACTTCCAAGTATCTGCTTCAGTGGCAAAACAACCTGTAAAGTGTTTGATTTAGAGATAGGGATGCCAGCCTCCAGGTGGGACTTGGGGATCCCCCGGAATGACAGCTCATCTCCAGACTACAGAGATCAGTTCCGCTGGAGAAAACGGATGCTTTGGAGGGTGGGCTCAGGCTCCATCCTCAAATCTCCAGGAGCCAGCCACCCGCTCTCCACTAGCAGCCATGGGGGACCTGATTCCATATGACTCACCAGCCAAACAGAAGCCCCTGATCACAAGTTACAGTGAATGTATGTACAATTGGGTACAGGGTTCACCTGATTTTTCTTTAACCATGTTTTGGGTAGTTATGGTACATTCAATGCACATGGATTTGAACGTGCCATTGAAATCTCACATTTATCCAGGCACTGGCCCCCAGTCTCACTGGTAATGTGAACATACGTCAGCTCTTTCTTGCAAACAGATCTGTGCGCGTGCATGAAGGAAGTGTGTACTTTTACTGTAACTTGTGAACAGAGTTACAGAAACAAGAAATGTGATCCAGATTTGGGGGAGGGGGGAGAAGAGAGCATTTCCTTGGAGGAGGCTGCCTCGATTTCTGGCAGGAAAAGTGGCAAAAGCAGGGTGCTAAGAGCCGGCTGGACCCCACACTAATTCGGTCCCAAGACAGGGCTGCCAGGTCTGGGTTGGGAAATTCCTGGAAATCTGGGGGATGGAGTCTGGGGAGGGGTGGGGCGTGGGAAGGGGAAAGACTTCCGTGTGGTATAATGCCATAAAGTCCACCTTTCAACGAGGCCATTTTCTCCAGGTGAACTTGATCTCTGTTGCCCAGCGATCAGTCATTATCCCAGATTTCTAGCTGCCACCTGGAAGCTGGCAAACCTACCCTGAAGCTGGCACCATTTCTTTATGCATTTTGGAAAATTCAGGGCCTGCTCAAGGTGGCTTAAAAATAACATAACTTATCAATACAATAAATGTTGTTAATCATCAATATAAAAAGAAAGCAAGCCATTAAGGCACAAAACCAGCACAAAACGCCCTGACCTGGATAGCCCCGGCCAGCCCGATCTTGTCAGATCTCGGAAGCTAAGCAGGGTCGACTCTGGCAAGTATTTAGATGGGAGACCTCCAGAGAATACCAGGGCTGGGAGGCAGAGTCAGGCTATCAAGACACTTCTCTGAATGTCCCCCATGCCCCAGTAGGAGTCACCAGAGGTCGCCATGACTTCCTGACACAGCCAGCGCCTGCACACACAAAATGCAAAAAATACCCCCCAAAAGGCACAAAACTATCCATGAGACAAACCTTAGATCAGAAGCAGTCACAAGGACAGTACGGTAGTACCAAGCCTCAAGCGGGAAGGCATTCCACAGGCAAGGTGCCACCATTGGAAAGGCCCTGATTTTAATTGCCACCCACCTAACCTCTGGAGGTGGGGGCACAGAGAGCAGGGCTTGTGAGGAAGACCTTAACTGATGGGATGGACAGTGAGGAAGACCTTAACTGATGGGATGGAAAAGATGGTAGGAGTTGGCCATTGATGTGATTTCCCAACATTCTGACTCCATTCTTAGCATATAATTTTTCCCCACAAGCTCGCAAGACACGCGTGTCACCTGAAGACCTGGCAAACCTATTGTGAAATGAATTTCGTACAATACAGTTAAAGGGCCACAATGGCTTCTGCTGCTACTCTACTCAGTTTTTAGTATTTATTTATTCTATTTGTATTCGTTTATAGCCCACTTGTCTCCCAAAGCAGCGTACAAAGCCATTCTCCCCCTCCTCCATTTTATCCTCACAAAAACAACCCTGTGAAGTAGATCAGGGTGAGAGTGACTGGCCCGAGATCACCCAGATAGCTCCCATGGCAGACTGACCATATTTCAACCTGGGCTTCCCAGATCCTAGTCTGGTACACTAACTACTACACCACACTGACTGTGAAAGACACCTGTAATATTTCTGGGTCCACAGACTAAACAGAATATGAAATGGCGGCGCGTGCACACACAAAATGCAAAAAATATCCAAAAAAAGGCACAAAACTATCCATGAGAGAGACCTTAGATCAGAAGCAGACACAAGGACAGTACGGTAGGTACCCACCAAGCCTCAAGCGGGAAGGCATTCCACAGGCAAGGTGCCACCACTGGAAAGGCCCTGACTTTAATTGCCACGCACCTAAACTCTGGAGGTGGGGCCACAGAGAGCAGGGCTTGTGAGGAAGACCTTAACTGATGGGATGGACAGTGAGGAAGACCTTAACTGATGGGATGGACAGTGAGGAAGACCTTAACTGATGGGATGGAAAAGATGGTAGGAGTTGGCCATTGATGTGATTTCCCAACATTCTGACTCCATTCTTAGCATATAATTTTTCCCCACAAGCTCGCAAGACACGCGTGTCACCTGAAGACCTGGCAAACCTATTGTGAAATGAATTTCGTACAATACAGTTAAAGGGCCACAATGGCTTCTGCTGCTACTCTACTCAGTTTTTAGTATTTATTTATTCTATTTGTATTCGTTTATAGCCCACTTGTCTCCCAAAGCAGCGTACAAAGCCATTCTCCCCCTCCTCCATTTTATCCTCACAAAAACAACCCTGTGAAGTAGATCAGGCTGAGAGAGAGTGACTGGCCCGAGATCACCCAGATAGCTCCCATGGCAGACTGACCATATTTCAACTTGGGCTTCCCAGATCCTAGTCTGATACACTAACTACTACACCACCCTGACTCTGAAAGACACCTGTAATAATTCCTGTGTCCACAGACTAAACAGAATATGAAATGGCTTCAAAGACCTTTAATATAAACAGCAACTAAAACATCTTGTACAACCGCCGTGTTCTAAAGCCAGGGTGCCAACCTCCTGAAGATCTCCCACTTTGCCACCCACCTAACCTCTGGAGGTGGGGGCACAGAGAGCAGGGCTTGTGAGGAAGACCTTAACTGATGGGATGGAAAAGATGGTAGGAGTTGGCCATTGATGTGATTTCCCAACATTCTGACTCCATTCTTAGAATATAATTTTTTTTCCACAAGCTCGCAAGACACGCGTGTCACCTGAAGAACTAGCAAACCTATTGTGAAATGAATTTCGTACAATACAGTTAAAGGGCCACAATGGTTTCTGCTGCTACTCTACTCAATTTTTAGTATTTATTCTTTATTTTATTTGTATTCATTTATAGCCCACTTGTCTCCCAGTGGGTGCCCAAAGCAGCGTACAAAGCCATTCTCCCCCACTAACTCAGCTTAGATAGAACACTGCTTAGGGCATGTCCACAAACTACCAGCTCCTCGACTCTGTTAAATACAAAGGAATGTCCCTGAATGATAAATTCTATCACTGCAACACCAATAGGATCCCATCAAGCCTGCACTCTCTTCTCTATGACAGCTGCCCTAAGTTTCCCAAAAGGGTAGTGAAACCATTTCATTGGATATATTTTATCACACAGCATCTTCATTCCACCTTCCTGCAAGGGGGGATTCAATATTTCACCTCTACCCCCTCGCAAGGTAGAAAAAAACAAGGTCAGTGAAATTTATGCCTGAACATGAATTTGCACCCAAGATTTCCCCAGCCGCAGTATTCCACCCAGTATGGTTATGAAAGTTGGACAATGAAGGAAGCTGGCAGGAAGAAAGCTGATTCATCTGCAATGTGGTACTGAGAGGAGAGTCTTAAAGATACCAGGGACTGCCAAAAAGACAAATATGTGGGTTCTAGATCAAACCAAGACTCCCTAGAACAGGGGTGTCAAACATGCGGCACGGGGGCCAGTTCAGGCCCCCGGAGGGCTTCTATCAGCCCCACGGTGGAACAGGCTGTTTTCTGCTTCTTCCTCCAGTTCTGCTGCTGCTGCGTCATCATAGGTTTGCAGCTTACAGATACACACAGCTGAACAGCACACTCAAGATTACTTTGCGGAAGCACAGATTGTGCAGACATTTTTATGCAATACTTCAGAGCAAGTGGTGTCAGTTATCAGACACTGTTAAATAAACAAAATATTGCAAGAGTGCTAATGTTTTAAGTATGTTTTTATTTTAAGTTAAAAAACACCCCTTTGTGTTTGTGTCCTTTATAAAGTTTATATCTCCACTACCTGGCATTACATTTTATGACACACGTGGCCCGGCCCAAGAAGGTCTCATTTATGTCAGATCCGGCCCTCGTAACAAATGAGTTTGACACCCCTGCCCTAGAACCTAAAATGACTAAACTGAGGCTGTCGGTACTCTGGTCACACCATGAGAAGACAAGAGTCACTAGAAAAGACAATAATCCTCAGGAAAACTGAAGGCAGCAGGAAAAGAGGAAGACCCAACATGAGATGGATGGCCTCCATCAAGGAAGCCACAACCTTCAGTTTGCATGACCTGACCAACGCTGTTAACAACAGGTCATTCTAGAGAACATTCATTTATAAGGTTACCATAAATTGGAAGCAACTTGACAGCTTTGACTTTGGTTTTCCTTTACAGTTATGTTCCTGTCTGAACGAAGTCATCCTGCAAACCATAGGAGCGCAGAGGGTTTAACGTCACAGCCCTCCACAAGGCCACTCGTTCTCCTTACTGAGCCGTTAACAGTAGTTTAGATAACAGTCATAAAAAGCAATATAAAAACCACCACACTAGGCAGGCAGCAAAAATAGCAACTCAAGCCTAGAATTTAAAACCAACTTCTTTCTAAGTAGCCCCCAATGGATTGACAGGCTAGCATTTGCCATCTGTATAGCATTACACTAGCGGAGCTGAGGGGGAAAAAAGGGGGGGGATTCTTCCACTTCAGTGACAGAGAAAGCAGCAGGATTTTTTGAGAAAAATTAGGGGGGGGGGGGACAGGACAGTCCATTTCAAGGCCAGCTGAAACAGAGCGGCTTTGTGTTGTGTATGGGTAAGCGGACTCCATTCACGCTGAAGAGCTACGGCATCAACTCCTGCTGCACATGCTGAGTTGGCAAGTTTGGCCAGGAAAGGAAACAAAAAAAAAAGTTTTGCCGGGACAAAGTTTGCCCGTTTTCCTTCTTGACGGGTTTCAAAACCAGCCAGGTCAGCTCAGCAGCAGCTCAGCAGCAGATGACAAGAAAAAACCGCGGCGCTCTCTTTCCTTTCCCTTTCACGAGAAGCGCCTCAACACCATTCTCTCCCCCAGATGATGTAACCGACTCCTCTCAGTTGCATCAGCAAGAGCGGAGGAATGCCTCCGAAGTTTTGGCCCCAAAGAATGAAGCGTGTCTCAGTCCCAGGCAAAGAATCCGCTCACTCTTT
>NW_015165310.1:257261-257493 GCF_001447785.1 Gekko japonicus | reverse complement strand
AGATTTAAAACGGGGACACACGCAAACACACCTGTGTTTCTCACGACAAGAAAGCACTTGTTCCCAAATCCGACACATGGCCATGAACTGCGACGGACCTGTCCCGTTTTTAAAAAACGTTAACCGTGTTACCTAATCCAGATAACCGACCCAGCGAATGGGAAAGCGGTTCTCAAGGGGCAGGTCGTTTTATTGACCGGGTGCAAGAGTTCAAGCAGCGGATTATCACCAC
>NW_015165310.1:218808-257198 GCF_001447785.1 Gekko japonicus | reverse complement strand
TTCCCTTCCTCTCTTTCTTTCTCACCTCCGCTCGCTCACCCAGCTCCGAAGGCCTCTTTCGTAAGGCCTCCCGCCCCCCAAAAGCTGCAATGTCAGATAGGACAGCGCCGAGAGAGCGGGAGCGAGAAAAGCTTGCAAAAATTAGCCTATAAAAGTCAGCCTAGCGTGACTGCTTTGGAAGGGTTTTCAGCAGATAATGGCATCTCAGTCTTGAACGGGGAGATAACTCTTTCGCGCCGCATCCAAGAGCCATTAGCCAGAATTAAATAATAATTGAGCCGCAGAATGGCACCCAGGATCTGTCGGCGCGATCGCATCCGTTTGCTATAACCCCCAGGCGGGTATGAACTCCTTACCCAAGACGCTCGCATTGCTAAAGTTGCACAACTTAATGCTCCCATTGAAAACAGAGGGAGAGACCGGCATCATCCGGGATTGAGCTTTACAATGGAGAAACTTTATTTTCTGGTACAGGCACTGTGCGTAGTGGGGAGCGATAGGAAGCAGGCATTTTCATAGGCCTCGGTACCCCTATTAAGAGGGTGGGGGGGAAAGAGGGGGACAGGAGGAAGGGCTGAATCAGCCCTGCTACTTTGCAAAAGAAAGAAAGCTCACCCACACCATCAAGATATCCCCAGGCTCCTTGCCTGGAAAAAAATCTCTATGAAATTGTCTCTGTGACTTAAAGACTCCCCCCCCCCCCCCCCCCTTGCAAACCTTCTGGACCCAACTTGGGTGTCCAAAAGAAACTGGCCGCTTTCCCCCCTTGTCTTCCTGCAATAAAAATAACGCTGTCAGTCGCAACTCACGCCTTACCTTCGCAAAATGTCTAAAGGGAAAAGGCAGCATAACAGCCTAAGGCAGAAGAAAGTGCAAGACTGTTTGGCTAGCTGTTGCCCAACGTTTAAGGAGTCCCAAGAATGAAAATCAGAGAGGGAGGCAGTGGGCTGGAGAAAGGGAAACACGTGGCCCGTCCTCCTCCACTGCCGGTTACTACCGGGTGCAAAAGGGATCACGGGAGATGTAGTTTGGTCTCGGCGCCTGCAGGCGTCCAGTGCCTTTTGCAGCGATGCTTGCGCCGATCTTTAAAAACGCGTCGCTTGCTCGCTCTCTCTTTGTGTGTGTGGGTAAGTGAGTGAAAGAGAGACAGAACGCATAAAGAGTGAGAAGATGATAGAATTCATTTAAACCAAGCACAGTTTTGCCATTAATTTCAATAAGATTCCGACTAAATTAAGTTAATATGTTGCACCGACCGCATATCCAAACCGGGAGTGCTAGTGTCACTGAGCCAGCCGGACGATTGCTGTGCTCTTCTGTGATCAGGCTTTGCTGCCCGAATAACAGGTTAAAATTCAACAGGTGTAGCATTATGGATCACTGCCTTGTCATGGTGAGGGGGCTTGCCTAGTTTGATGAAGCTGTGAGTAAGGCCGTAAAGGGCCCCCCAAGACGGACAGGCCACAGCAGAGAACTCAGACCAAGCGTGATCCCCTGGAGAAGGAAATGGCAACCCACTCCAGTATGTTTGCCAAGAGGAAACCCCATGGACAGTATCAAAAGGCTAAAAGATATGACACCGGAAGATGAGCCCCTCAGGTCGGAAGGTGTCCAATATGCTACTGAGGATGCAACAAACATGAAATTGAGCAAACTTCAGAGGACAGCGGAAGACAGGAGGGCCTGGCGGGAGCTGGTCCATGGGGTCGCGAAGAGTCGGACTCGACTGTGCGACTAAACAGCAACCAACATTATTGAGTTTGTAAGTGTTGAGGGAGACAGAACCTGTTTGATTTCTTCCTGTAACTGTTAGTAATAGGAGCCCTGCCAAAAGAGGAAAACCAAAGTCAGGCAACCCCACATTTAATGGACTGACCAGGTTTTATCCCTCCGGGTGGCTCCAGCAATTAAGACAAGCAAAAACCCAATAGGTGTAGCATTTCTTGGCCTGGAAAGGAAGTTGCTGGCTAAAGAACTTGCTCCAGAATGTTACAAGAAAAGAACTAACACTCAGAAGTAAGCCCCATTTATTTCCTAAGGATTACTCCCAGGAAAGTGTTCCAACAGCTGTAGCCCAGGTGTGTCGAACTCATTTGTTATGAGGGCCGGATCTGACATAAAGGAGACCTTGTTGGGCTGGGCCACAGACGTGTGTCATAAAATGCAATGCCAGGTAGTGGAGATATAAACTTTGTAAAGGGCACAAACACAAAGGGGTTTTTTTAACTTACAATAAAAACATGCTTAAAACATTAGCACTGTTGCAATATTTTGTTTATTTAACAGTGTCTGGTAACTGACACTTCTTGCTCTGAATTATTGCATCAAAATGTCTGCGCTGTTGCAATCTTGAGTATGCTGTCCAGGTGTGTATCTGTAAGCTGCAAACCTACGATGACACAGCAGAACTGGACGAAGAAGCAGAAGACAGCCAGTTCCACTGCGGGCCTGATAGAAGAAGCCCTCCGGGGGCCACATGTTTGACACCCCTGCTGTAGCCCATGAATCCTTAATTATTTTGGGAAATACCAGATGGATCTTTCTTTGCATGAAATAAAAACTGATCAAACCAATGGGAAATCTGATATGAGAAAACTTAGGTTTGCATAGAGTTGCCGATTTTGGGTTTGGAAATTCCTGATGATTTGGGGATGGAGACTGGAGAGGGCAGAGTTTGGGAGGGTCCTAAAGGGAGGATAATGCTTTGGACTCCCAAGGTTTAGAATCCATCCTCCAAAGTAGCCATTTCCTCCATGGAAAGTCATCTGTCTAGTCTGGAGATCACAAGTAATTCTGGGAGATCTCCAGGCCCCACCTGGAGGTTGGCATCCAACAATTTTGGAATACTGCCCCTCTAGTGACCTACTGGTGTGTACCTGAAGGGCATCAGTGGGCAGAATGGCACTGTTGCAGCATCAAGAGACTGGCTAATATGAGTGATAATAATATATAGTGCTTCCCCCTAATGCCAAAATGGCTTCACCCACAAATAATTCTTACATCTATCTTGTCAGGATAGGCCAGAGCCATAATCCAGTCTTCATGTTGTTGTTCAGTCGCACAGTCGAGTTCGACTCTTCGTGACCCCATGGACCAAGTCACGCCAGGCCCTCCTGTCTTCTGCTGTCCTCTGAAGTTCACTCAATTTCATGTTCGTTGCATCTATGACACTGTCTAACCATCTCATCCTTTGCCGTCCCTGTCTTCTTTGACCTTCAATCTTTCCCAGCATCAGGGTCTTCTCCAGTGAGTGCTCCCTTCTCATTTGGTGGCCAAAGTATTTGAGCTTCAGTTTCGTTATCTGGCCTTCCAGGGAACAGTCAGGGTTGATTACTTTTAGGACTGACTGATTTGATCTTCTTGCAGTCCAAGGGACTCTCAAGAGTCTTCTCCAGCACCATAGTTCAAAAGAATCTATTCTTCGGCGCTCAGCCTTCCTTATAGTCCAACTCTCGCAGCCGTACATGACTACTGGGAATACCATTGCTTTGACCATGCGGACTTTTGTTGGCAGGGTGATGTCTCTACTTTTTATCATGCTGTTTAGGTTCGCCATCGCCATCGCCAGTCTTCATAGCTGTCAACAAATAGTGTTCCCAGCCACCAAGTGGAGGTCTCAGTATCTCCTGGAAATACAACTGTTCTCCGGGGAGAGCAGTTCCCCTGGAGAAAATGGCTACTTTGGAGGGTGGACCATATGGCATTATGTACCCTGCTGAGGTCCTTTTCCTTCCCAAACCCCACTCACCCCAGGCTGCACCCCCAAATCTCCAGGAATTTCCCAACCCAGAGGTAACAACTTTACAATAACTATTCCCTTCTTGAGTAAGTGGAGGCCAGTTATTGTTAGATGAGATGGATTTAGGGTTGCCAGCTCTGGGTTGGAAAATACCTGGAGGCTTTGGGGGTGGATCCAGGAGAGGGCAGGGTTAGGGGAGGTGAGGAACCTCACTATGGGACAATGCCATAGAATCCAACCTTCAAAGCAGCCATTTTCTCCAGGAGAGCTGATCTCTGTCAGCTGGAGATCAGTTGGAGCAGAAGAGATTGGTTTTATACCCTGCCCTTCACTACGTAAAGGAATCTTGAAGCGGTTTACAATCTCCTTCCTCTCTCCACAACAGACACTCTGTGAGGTAGGTGGGGCTGAGAGAGCTATGAGAGAACAGCTCCTGAGAGAACAGCTCTGAGAGAACTGGGACTGACCCATGGTCACCCAGCTGGATTCATGCGGAGGAGTGGGGAATCAAACCTGTTTCTCCAGATCAGAGTCTGCCACTCTTAACCACTACGCCAAACCGGCTCTCAGCAATGAATCCCAGAGTGTTTCACCATCTCCTTGAAAACTAGGCCTGTGCTTCAGCTTCAGCCTATCACCCCAGTTGCACAGAGGGGACCGATCCCAGGAAGGCCGGAAGACATCCTTCACTCTATTTTAGTCCTCAGGTAACTGTTTCCTAAGGAGTACTCATATCTATAGTTATTATGAGGCACTAAAAGTATATCCCCAACAATTGCTCTGAAAAGAGTGTCTGTGTATATATAAAAACATCACATGAACCTACTTTATACTGCATCAGACTTTTCATCTATCAGGGTCAATACTGTCTACTCTGACTGGCAGTCTACTCTGACTTCTCTGGGGTCCCTGGTGGGCAGGGGTCATTTCCTGCAGGAGCGCACAGGAGCGGAGCTCCGGCAGTAAGGAACTCAGGGGGTGGGCACATGCAACCAGCCCCGCCCCCTGCTCCCAACAGCCCTCAGTTGGGCCATTGCATGTCCTCACCCCACCCAATAGCTAGCAATCCAAAACAGTCCAGTGGAGCCTGAGCGGTGGGTGTTGCCTTCTGACACACTTCCGGTGATGTCAGGGGGTGTGGCATATGCAAATAAGTTATGCTAATGCGTTATGCTAATGAGCTCCTGCACCTCTTTTTCTACGAAACGACCCCTGCTGGTGGGTGTCTTTCACATCATCGCATATCTAATCCTTTTAGATGCTGGGAACTGAACTCGGGACCTTCTGCATGCAAAGCACATGATCTACTACTGAGCCATGACCACTCTTCAAAGACCAGGGCTTCGAACCTTGTTGTCAAGCATTTTCCCACCCCATCTTCACCAGAAACCTGAAATGATAACCTTGGCTGAACCTCTGTTCCTCTGTAGTCTTCAAACGTGTTTTATACCTCTCCGTTTCTACTGGCAGTTTTAATCAACAGTGTAGCAGATGGTGAGAATCTGACATTAAGTTTGCAAATTTCACTTTTAGCCTTGTGGGATAACACTGCTGTAATATTCTAGTCTGTGGCTTACTCAGGATTCCCACCTACCCCCATCCCCTTCTCAGTAAAAGTGTGCATTTTATTTGCTGACCTAGCAATTTGCCCATCTTTCATTTTTAATTTTTTGCTCTGCTGATCCAAGCCTTCTTTAGCCCCGGCAGCAATACTGAAAAGGAGTCAGCGGTGTCTTTTTTCATTTAGGGGTTTTTTTAAAAAAAAACCCGAAAAAAACCCTTACGGAGATTTGTGATAGAGGGATCCAATGGTGTCACTGCTCTGAACCTGTAAACCGCTGGGATTGGCTGCTTCCCCCTACAAGGGTGGACATTTGGCCAATAAAAATATTTTGTAAGTTTTGTAAGTTTTTCTTGTATGGGGGAATTGGGGGAGGGGTGGAGAGATAGAAATGCCTTTCCTCTAGGCAGGCTGGATATGCCGTTCCATGCAAATCTATTGCTGTCTGGATGGAATCTATGATTGATGTATGGCTTGCTTGACTGGCACAGTGTTTTTCACATTGTGTTCTGGGGCTCCTAAATAAGAAGGTCACTAACGGCCATCAGGATTCCCTGAAAGACAGGCAGCACGCCTTTCACTTCCGCTCTTCTCCTGTGATGTGCTGTCACACAGGGGCTCTGTTCAAACACACCACAAGCAAACCACAATAGGCTGGGGAGGTGAATTGGGTCCTTGGGCTTGCACCTTCCCTCTGTGGTTTAATTAGGGTTGCCTTCTGCAGGCGGGGGGATGGAGGCGCCTTCCCGGGATCTTCTTGGTACCATAGAGTTTCTGGCTGAATGCTAGTGCATAGCACGCTTTATTCAGTACACAACAAGAAGAAGGAACGAACGGCCGGCAGGCCAACTATATACAAACCTGGGGACACCCCCCTGGTCACCATTGGTGGGTTTGAATCTCCCGCCATGGTTCCCATTGGTTCCCCAGTGTAGGGCTAGGATCCTAGTCCCCATTGTTGTCCAGGACTGAAGCTCAGGTGTGTGTGCTGACCTCAGGTGGCGGTCAGTGGACACAACAACCAACCTTCCACAGCCTGCAGTTCAGCGTCTTAAGCACTTGAGCCACCGCAGCTCCTGGTTTAAGAACATCCAAAGAGCCCTGCTGGATCAGACCAGTGGTCCAAACTAGGCCAGTAACCTCTTTTACACGGCAGCCCACCGGTTGCCCTGGAGGGCGGACAAGCAGGGCACAGAGTCTCTGCAGGATCTCCCTTGAAAAAGGACTCAAGGAGGGAAGCAATTAATGTATAACAACCCTTGCTTGTCAAGTGATGCCATGTGTTCGGCTGATTAAAGTTGCCTGACTTTTAACTTACCAACCAATTAATCAATTAAGCCCTGCAACACAGCAGAATCTCAATGTAACATGACACAGTTTTCATAATTCTCATTGTGGGCCAGTCTGTTTCTTTTATTCAGACAATTTTAATCTGCAAGCGCCGCTTTGCTCAATGAATATTTGCAGCCCTAATGATAAGTCTATACGATCCATCATTTTAATGGTACTTCAGCCGAGGTGCAAGCAACGGAGAGAGGAGCTGGAACGCATACATTCCCCCTCCAGAGCTTATTTTCTAAAAAGAGAGGTGCCCCCCCCCCTCAAGATTGCTTAGAAGTCCTTCTGTCTGACTGAGAACCTCTAGAGCTGAGGGCTTACTAGGGGCCAGACCCAATGCTCAGGGTTTTAAAGACTTGGGTCCAATTCCCTGCAACCACACAGCAGCTGCGGATAATGTCTTTTTTAAAAGAAAGGAGAGCCCGTTTGGGTTTGGAATGCTGCCGGGGGAGGGGGGGCCGTCTCCCTACCAAGCCCTTTTTCCATGCAGAAACAATGCTGAATGGGTTATATCCAGGGGTCATTTCGTAGAAAAAGAGGTGCAGGAGCTCATTAGCATAACTCATTAGCACAACTTATTTGCATATGCCACACCCCCTGACATCACCGGAGGTGTGTCAGAAGACAACACCCACCCCTTATGCTCCACTGGACTGTTTTGGATAGCTATTGGTGGGGGGGAATGTGCAGATCTCGCAGAGGAGGGAGAGCTTGTGCCTGAATAAAACTTGGTCTTAAAGGTGCCGCTGGGCTGTCTTGGACTGGGGGGCTCTGCAGCTTACCTGGCTGCTTCTTGCTCTGACTGAGGGCTCCTGGGAGCAGGGGGTGGGGCTTGTTGCATATGCCCGCCCCCTTGGCTCTTTACTGCCGGGGCTCCGCTCCTGGGTGCTCCTGCAGGAGATGACCCCTGGTTATATACCTGTTTTTGCTGCTCCACTTGCTTGTAGGGTTGCCAGACCCCATGGTAGAGCGGGGAGTCCCCTACTCCCAGGCCCCACCTCCCTGCTGCCAATCAGCTGGCTGGCAGGAAAGAACGTATCCCCCAAAAGAGAGAAATCCATCTGATGTGCAGTAAAGTGTCTACGTCACTGCCCACATGACGACATCACATCTGAGACGTCGGGGTGACACTGGTATTATTTGGGCAAAAGGCCCCACCTCCCTGCTGCCAATCAGCTGGCTGGCAGGAAAGAACTTATCCCCCAAAAGAGAGAAATCCATCCGATGTGCAGTAAAGTGTCTACGTCACTGCCCACATGACGACATCATCACATCTGAGACATCGGGGTGACACTGGTATTTGGGCAAAAACTCTATGGTAGAAGCCAAATTTACCCCTCTCTGGACCGTGAGTTGACTGGACCTTACTTCATGAGTCTCAGATATCTGGGGACCTGCCAAACCTAGAAGGCCCCCAGTGGCTGTGAATTCCCAGCAGCAGAAGAGAGGTTTTCCCTAGCCTGGGTCCACTGCAAATCAAAGCACCATAACGCCTCTGGACCAGAAGCCGCACAAAAGGACTGCTAGTTCTGTCCTCTGAAAAGACCAAGTCCTTTGCCAGGACTTCAGCGATAGTTTCCAGAGATAGTTTCCACGATTGTCCTATTCCAGCTCTCGCCTCTTCTCTCCAGCCTCCAGTATCACCAGAGACTGAAATGCTGGGTTAGATGGATCATTGGTCTTACAGTGTCTGGCAGCTCTTATGTTCCCGCGCTGCCTGATTCACACTAAGGTGCCCCAGGGGCCTCTTGTTCGGGATGAAAGGTGCTTTATGATGTAGTTACTGCACAAACATATCCCAGCCACTAAAGATCATTTCTTGCAAGAGTTGTGGCTTTAATTCCAACACCCCCCTGGCTCAACCCCAACTTGGATTATTGCTTTCTCGCTCCGTAAGCATCCGCTATCCTTGCCGGCAGATATACCCACACGAAGCCGCAGTCGCTGATAACTGGTTATGCCGCTGCCCCTGTCCGGAAACGGCTGCATTTCAACTAAGTGCCGAGCGCGAGTCAACACCAAACAGCTGTTCAACATACTGAAACGTGGAAGTTAATCAGCAAAGTCTAGGCCTTCAGTCTGGGAGTGTATCTGCAGGATCTTGCCTCTTCAAGACACTCCAGTGGAGAGAGAGATCAATACCGTTTTGGGGTCTTGTAGTGTGATTTTCCTTTGAAACTATAGGCCGTGGCTACATTAGGGATGCGTGGCCTAACATGCAAAGGAGTTCCTGTTTTTTTTAAAAAAGCCCTGGATTTTGACAACAAACAAGGTAAACAGAATAAGAAGCAAAAGGTTACTTCTGGTAACATGGGGGTTAGGCATAATATGCTAATAAGTGGTGCTGTCAGGGTGTGGTCTAATATGCTAATGAGGTCCTGCTGGGCTTTGTCTACAAAAAAAAGCCCTGTTGGCACTGATAGCATTGCGAACTCTGAGGTAGGGAATTACTGGACATTTGGGGGTGGAGCATGGGGAGAGGAGGGACCTCAGCAGGATATAATGCCGCCCTCCAAAGCAGCCATTTTCTCTAGGGGATCTGATTTCAGTCACCTGGAGATCAACTGTAATTCCAGGAGATGTCTCCAGGCCCCACTGTAGGGTTGCCAGATCCCCCCGGGGTGGGTGGGGGGTTGCCTGCTTTAGGAGCCCCCGATCCGCCAGCCTGGATCCAGCTTGTGGGGGGAACCCCGCCCCCAAAGTGCTTGGGTGAACTCTGAGGTAGGGACATTTGGGGGTGGAGCATGGGGATAGGAGGGACCTCAGCAGGATATAATGCCGCCATCCAAAGCAGCCATTTTCTCTAGGGGATCTGATTTCAGTCACCTGGAGATCAACTGTAATTCCGGGAGATGTCTCCAGGCCCCACCGTAGGGTTGCCAGATCCCCCCGGGGGGGGGGGTTGCCTGCTTTAGGAGCCCCCGATCCGCCAGCCTGGATCCGGCTTGTGGGGGGAACCCCGCCCCCAAAGTGCTTGGATCGGGCCAAAGTGCCCAGCCTGGTGACACGCCGGGTACCTGCTCTAGCATTCAGCCTGAAAGTTCTATGGTATGATAGAACCCTAACCCACCGAAGACATGCCTAGTGCGATGACGTCACTTCTGGGTGATCCTATTGTGGCACGTGTGTTATGGAGAGGAGCTTCTCCCCACTGCAGGAAAAGGTAGGGACCTGGCAACTCTACCTGGAAGTTGGCAAGCCTAGTCCCATTTAGCCTGATGCTGTTTAATCCTGGTGTTCTGCTATCTTGTGGAGCCTTGGTGGCGCTTTAGAAATCTTGAGAAAGTGTAGTGGGCACCAGTGTTCCCTCTAAGCTGAGTTAGTGTGAGCTAGCTCACAGTTTTTTTAGCCTCCGCTTCGTAGTTTTTTATCTTACCTCAGGAAGAATGGCTCCAGAGCAAACTAACTGATGCAGTAGCCAAATTGCTCACTCACAACTGTAATACCAGTAGCTCACAAAGTAGAATTTTTGCTCACAAGACTCCGCAGCTTAGAGGGAGCACTGGTGGACACCACCACAAAATGGCTGCTGCTGAATGGGTCTTAACACCAAATGACTGCCATAGGGTAGGGCCTATCACATGTTAGAAAGTTTTGTAAATTGTTGGGACATTCCAAACCAAGCATTAATTAGCAAATGGGCTTTGTTGCCCTGGCACTTTATTGATCTCCTGTTTGGAATTTTGATGCAGTTTGACTCTTGAATTATCAAAGGTTGCCGTCTGACCTCTGTGATTGGGCCTGGTCATGTCATGAGGCAGGGCCTGAAGAAGAAGAGATTGGATTTATGCCCCGCCCTTCAGTACCTGAAGGAGTCTCAGAGCAGCTTACAAGTCCCTTTCCCTTCCCACAACAGACACCATGAGAGGTAGGTGGGGCTGAGAGAGCTCTCCTGAGAACTGCCCTTGAGAGAACAGCTTTGAAAGAACTTATGACTGACCCAAGGTCATACCAGCAGCTTCATGAGGATAAGTGGGGGATCAAACCCAGTTCTCCCAGATTATAGTCAGCGCTCCTAACCATTACACCATCTGCGCTCCTAACCATTACACCAAAGTGGCCTGGTGATCTCCCACTGAATATCATATCAACCCTGATGCTCCTGACACTGCTTGCTAGGGCAGCGGGGGGAAACGATGTCATCCCCCCTCCCCAACATTGCAACATCACTTCCAGCATGTACCAAAAGTGATGTCAATGCACTGGGGTGACGCTCTAGCATTCGGCCTACAATCTGTGGTAAAACTATAGAGTTTCAGGTGCATACTAGAGTGTTACCCCGTTGTGTTCACATCACTTCCAATTCACACCAGAAGTGATGTCATGACTCTGGGGGAAGCCAGACAGGTAGGTCCCTGACCCCCAAACTCTCCCACCTGGGCCACCCTGTCAACCCTACCAAGCATCTTCCTTCAGTGGAGACTGATTCTTCCACTGGGTGCTACCTGGGTTCCAAGCCCAAGACATGCACTTTATGTATAAGCAAAGAGTATTTAGCAGTGATGGGCTTAGCCCTTTTTTCCAGACATTCCGCTGGAGTGACCCTAAATTCCTTGATCCCCCCCCCCATCCCACTCAACACCTTTTGTATTTGATCTCCAGGACTCAAGTCAGTAGCACCAGGGAGTGCATCAGTGGGTATCAAGGCACCAAAAGGCACCATATTAGGGATCACTGAGCTAATCAGATAGGCAGTGGATCTCCTGAATCTCTGGTCCAGGGGTGGCCAAACCTGCTCAGCGTAAGAGCCACATAGAATAAATGTCAGATGTTTGAGAGCCACAGAACATGAACAAATATTACATGCACATCTTTATTTAAAAATATGCAAATTTGCTTTTTTATTAATATTAAATGAGACTGCCAAAAACAAAAACAAAAGGGGTAAAAACAGATATTGATAATGATATCTATTTGTCTAATGATATTTATTTGTCTGCTAATGATTTTTATTTGTCACAGAGAGAGAGAGAGAGCGCAAATAGACGGGAGGGAGGGAGGGAGGGAGGGAGAAAAAAATGCCTCCCCTTTGCTTCCCCAGCTGCCCTGCTGGGAGCGGCGGCACAATATGTGTGAAAGAGCCACATGTGGCTCCCGGGCCACAGTTTGGCCACCCTTGCACTAGTCCAAGGGATTGTTGGTAAGGTTGCCAGCCTCCAGGTTGGGCCTGGAGATCTCCTGGAATTACAACTGTTCTCCAGAAAACAGAAATCTGTTCCCCTGCAGAAAATGGCAGATTTGGAGAGCGGACTCTATAGCAAATGTCCCTCAAACCCAGCCCTCCCCAGACTCCACCCACAAATCTCCAGGAATTTCCCAACACAGATCTGACAACCCTAATTATCAGTAAGGGCCCACAGAACACAAAATTACAAAACCCTGGCCGTGTAATTCCTCACACACACTTGTCTTAGCTGCCCCCAGCCCCTTTCACTGTCCCAGCAGCCAGAAGCCAAGGGGCAAGCTTCTAACCTTTCAAGGACTGAACAAGAAAGTCAACCCTGCAAGGTAGGCCACTTGCAGGATGCGTTTCCACAAAACAATTAAGCTGGTAGGTGAGCACTTGGTCTAGGTACCGGAATTAGGTTGAAGTCAGCTGAAGGACAAAACACCCCAAGTGTGATTTAAAATAATTTATTAAAAATGTGCATGAATATTTCAAAAGGAACTTTAGCAGGGAAGAATCAAAACAACAAAGATGAATTCAAGAGGCTAGCTACACAGTAAAACATTGGTTCAAAATTACCAGATGTTCCTATTCTCAGCTGGAGACATTCAGCAATCAAAAGTCCATTCTGTCCTGAGTAAGCATTGGGCGGGCAGGGTGCCAGACCCACAGCAAGCAAGCATTCCAGATGGTTCTAATATAGCAACCAAGGCATGATAGCTTCAAAAGAAAGCCACACTCTGGGTTGCAAAAGCAACCTTTCTTATGACCAAAGATCCAACGTGGCCTGCGGCCCTTAGACCAATCAGATCTCTGGCTGGTGATGTCAGTTGATGAGGTGACCCTGTTACTAGGCACATGACCCAGGAGGGGGTCAGAATAGAGGGAAAGGATGGAGTTATCTGCAGTATAACTCCCTCATTTCTGCAAGTGTAGATCATGACTACTAATTGGATGGAATGCAATTAACTGTGGTTACCAAGACACCCGGCTACTGGCCTTGGGAACAAAGAGGGATGCAAGGAGATAAGCCCTGCTCCACTCCTTGCACCTGGAAATGTTATCTTGGACTGTGAGGTCAGCTTGCTGAATCTTCACAGTTGTTTCCCGTTTGAACTCACTTTCAGGCCTAGCTCAGAATGAAGCCTGAACCAATGTTTAACATAGTACAAGAAACTGCACTAAGAACTCAGTTTCTTGACATCTGGTAACAAAAGGTGCCTTCTTAAACACCAACTGCTCCAGTGAGGTGAAAGAAAGCTAGGACTGGCTCTTTGCTCTGGGGAAGATGCAAATGGAAAGCACAAAACATACCAAAGCATGTTTAGGGACTGTTATACTAGGAAACACTGACTGATAAATCAAAGGTCTGACCAGGGCTATTTCTGGGCAGGAACGCACAGGAATGGAGTTCCGGCTGGCTTCAGAGTTGGCCACGCCCACTACAGCCAAAACCTCTGCCTCCCCTCCACAATTGCCAATTTCACCAGAACCTCTTTTGCATCTCGAATCGCAGTGGCAGGTGGGGATGGACAGCGCATACTAGGTGAGCATCAACACAGGACACTTGCCATCACAAAGTCAACCCCACTATCAGAGAAACGGTGCGGTTCTTCTGTGCCTGCTGCATCTCACCTACCAGGGGTCATTTCGTAGAAAAAGAGGTGCAGGAGCTCATTAGCATAACTTATTAGCATAACTTATTTGCATATGCCACACCCTGTGACATCACCGGAAGTGTGGCAGAAGGCAACACCCACCGCTCAGGCTCCACTGGACTGTTTTGGATGCTAGCTATTGGGGGGGGGGAACGTGCAGATCTGTCCTCGCAGGGGAGGGAGAGCTTGTGCTTGAATAAAACTTGGTCTTAAAGGTGCCACTGGACTGTTTTGGACCGAGGGGCTGGGGCTCTGCAGCTTACCTGGCTGCTTCTTGCTCTAACTGAGGGCTGCTTGGAGCAGGGGGTGGGGCTTGTTGCATGTGCCCGCCCCCTGGGCTCTTTACTGCCGGAGCTCCACTCCTGTGCGCTCCTGCAGGAAATGACCCCTGCTTTAAGCCATCATGGCGACATATCTCAGAGATTACTGGACTGGGTTACTACTGTAGTTTTACTTTGGCTAGTGTAGTATAGTATTTAAAATGCAAGAAGAAAATCAAATTTCCTGTCAGCCACAGAAGTCCCTGGGTGTTATTGGGCCAGTCACTCTGGGAAGGGGCTGTGGCTCAGTGGTGGAGTATCTGTTTCGCATGCAGAAGGTTTCAGGTTCAATCCCTGACATCCCCAGTTAAAAGGAGCAGGTAGGTGATGTGAAAGACCTCTGCCTGAAACCCTGGAGAGCCGCTGACAGTCTGAGTAAATAGTACTGATCTTGATGGACCAAGGGTCTGATTCAGTATACACAGGGCTTTTTTTCTGGAGGGAAACATCGGAATGGAGTTCTGGAACCTCTTTGACAAAATTATTTATAAAATGTTTAAAGTTCATGAGTTTTCAGTATACAGATTGAAAACTTTATTTCCCTCTTGAGAGTTATGGCACCTCTTTCTTTCTTTTTTCTTTTTTAAAAGCCCTGAGTATAAGGCAGATTCATGTGTCCATGTGTGAACCTAGTCTACCTCACAGGGTTGTTATGAGGACAAGAGGGAAGAAGAAGAGGAGGAGGAGATTGGATTTATCCCCTGCCCTTCACTTGGAGTCTCAGAGCGGCTTACAGTCTCCTTTCCCTTCCCCTCTCCACAACAGACACCCTGTGAGGTGGGTGGGGCTGAGAGAACTCTGACACAAATGGCTCTTTTTCAAGGACAGCTGTGCCAGAGCTTGTGACTGACCCAAGGTCACATCAGCAGGTGCAAGTGGAGGAGTGGGGAATCAAACCCGGTTCTCCCAGATTAGAGTCCGCACACTTAACCACTACACCAAACTGGCTCTCTTTGGGAGAACCATGCATGCTGCCTTTTGTTCCTTAGAGGAAGGAAGGCTAAAATGTTATAGTTAGCTCATCCAGCCTTAATAGCACATAACTTCTCTTTTCCCCAACATTTTCTTTACCACTTCAAGAAAACACACACTCACTATTCTCTGAGCTACAAAGAACATTTCCCAAGTTGCAGCTGGCCAGATGGGCATACCAAAACACAAAGGAGCCAGGGGCTGCTCTGGCTCAGGCATAATTCCATTGGCGGGTTCAAAATGGCAGATGCTTGGTGAGTGCACTCTCTAAACCCTTTCTTTCAGGACTGAGAAAACATTTAATGTTCCAGAAACAAAGCAAATGGCTTTCTATTGCAGGTATAATTCCTTATTCAATGTAATTCAGGGTTGACCATCTTTGATGTATATGTATATATTTATTTAGTTATTTGGTTGGTCATACTGTATACCCACTTAGGGATCAGCACAAGTTGTTGGTGTTACTGCTACTGTCAGCAAATGGCACCTTGTATGAGAATCATTGTGGCTTAGGAAGACTGGAGTTCTGTTCCCTACTGAACCATAAAGGTCATTGGGTGACCTTGGGACTGTCACTCAGCCTCACCCAGTAGTCTTCAATCCAGGGGCTGGGATCCTGAGGGGAGACACAGAGAACCTCTTACTGGGTCACAATTTGCTATAGAGCTGCCATTTTTTTGCTGCCATTTGGAAAGGGCCTGCTGTGAAGACAGCAAGACTGCCAGGTCTCCTCCCTTTGTTTTCATGCTTACTGAGAAGAGTGAAGTGAGGTCATCAGCCGTGAAGATAATTCCTGCATGGCTCCGACCCTTGGGGTTTTTTTCTTTGTAGGCTTTGCATTTACGTTCCCAACCTTAATTTCCCTCTAAAATGGCCTTCACATAGTGATGCTCTAGGAATTTCCCCTAGTCTCTGTGATAACGACCATAGACACTAGGGAAGGCAGCCTAGAGCATCACCTGAAAATCAACTTCCCCCCAAACCCTGCCCCCCCCAATCTCCCAGTATTTGCCAAGGCAGTGTTGGGCACCCTAGTTCCTCGATAAAGTACTCCTGCTGGTGCTTGGCTTGTGTTTCCCATCCCCCTTGACAGTGGCGAGGTCATCTCTGATTCCTCCTCTTCCTGTCACGTGATGTCACTTCCTGCCACATGCTTCCAGCTCAGTGGGTCTCCTGCTTCCTAGAAAGACTGGAGCTTGTTGGCCTAACCTTCCTTACGGGCTTGTTATAAGAATAAAAAGAAAGAGAGAACCAAATACATCGCTCTGAGCTCTCTGGAGGACGGTTGGGAGAAAACCACAATAGCTAGCTGCTGTCTTGGCCACAGTTGCCACGTAGACTGCCCTATACCCCTTTCCCCCCCTTCTAGCCCCGCCTCCCCCATTCCACCCTCTTTCTTCTCCCCTCTCCTGTCTGGCTCTCTTTTTACTGTGTACTCCCGGCAATAATGCTACTGTGTGAAAGCACTAACAGAACAGAATCTAATTAAAACAGCAACAAAGCCAAACATCTGGGCTCAGAAAATAAAGCTTTCGTGGTGGGAAGCAAGGAGATAAATTTCACGTGACACTTAGCTGGCAAGAATCACGGCACAGGAGCAGGTGATCAGGGGACAGGGGGGAGGGGGAATGAGAGAGAAGCCATTTCGGAGAAGCCCCTCTCTCCTTATCATTTGGCAGGGCTTTGAACGGGTGTACTTTGCCTGTCCCAGTTCAGTGGGCATAGGGAGGGCCCTCCCTCCCAGCAGCATCCCCCACCCCCAGCAGCATCCCCCAATGCCTTCAGCGTGTGGCTAATTTGCTGCACAGTTATGTTTGTTGCTAGTAATGAGTCAGGGAAACTCTGATTTAAGGCTGGTCCGCGATCCCAGAGAAGAAGCTCTGGTTTGGGAAAGGAGGGAGGAAGTGTGTCTCTAACCGCCTAGTGGAAGCCGAGGAAAGTAATGCAAAAAAAAAAAAATATTGCACATGGAATCTCTTCTCTGGAGCATCTCCAGATGCAGAAAAGGGCCGAACATCAGCAGAGGTGGGAGGCACAGGCACATCCCCTTAGAAACTTTCCTCCCTTAGGGTTGCCAACTCTGGGTTGGGAAATTCCTGGAGATTTGGGGGTGAAGCCTGAGGGGGGAGGGGTTTGGAGAGGGGGGTGGGCCTCAGCAGGGTAGGGTTGGTGGCTGGACGTCTTCTGCTATTACAACTGATCTCCAGGCGACAGAGATCAGTTCACCTGGAGAAAATGATTACTTTGGAAGGTAGACTCTATGGCATTAGACCAATGTTCCCTCTAAGCAATAATTCTACTCTGTGAGCTACTGGCATTAAAGTTGCGAGCGAGCAATTTGGCTACTGCATCTGTTAGTTTGCTCTGGAGCCCTCCTTCCTGAGCTAAGACAAAAATCTTTGACTGGGAGGCTAAAAGACTGTGGGCTAGCTCACACTAACTCAGCTTAGATGGAACACTGCATTAGACCCCATTGAAGTCCCTGTCTGGTGGATGTCAGGGTGCCCATGGGCACTATGTTGGAGATCACTGCCCAAGATGGTCAATGCAGAAAGTGATTTGGCTGTACTTGCGCAAGCACTGTGATCGCCACAATGCTTGGGCAAGGACATAAGTCCTACAGTGATGTTCAGGGGTCCTTTCGTAGAAAAAGAGGTGCAGGAGCCAATTAGCATAACTCATTAGCATAACTTATTTGCATATGCCACACCCCCTGACATTACCGGAAGTGTGTCAGAAGGCAACACCCACAATGCTTGGGCAAGGACATAAGTCCTACAGTGATGTTCAGGGGTCATTTCATAGAAAAAGAGGTGGAGGAGCCCATTAGCATGACTCCCTCAAAGAGGAGGGAGAGCTTGTACCTGAAGGCGGGCTGGGGGGGGGGCTCTGCAACTTACCTGGCTGTTTTTTGCTCCTCATGGCCCAACTGAGGGCTGCTGGGAGCAGGGGGGGGGCTTATTGCATGTGCCTGCCCCCTGGGCTCCTTACTGCCAGAGCTCCGCTCCTGTGCTCCTGCAAGAAATGACCCCTGGTGATGTTACTGATGTTCATACACAATGGACTCAATATGCCACTTTACCCAGCACATGGCTGTTGGAAAGTGCATTGAAAGTGGATTGAAAGTGGATTATTTACTGTGTGTGATCGCAGCCAAAGACTCAACTCTAATTTCAAGGCAACCCCTCCCAAAGGGTCATATGCTCCTGATTTATACTAAGAATATCACCATCAGAAGCACGTTTGCCACACTTCTGCTTGTACGGTTCACATTCTCCAGACTAGGTGTTCAAAAAGATAGCTCCTTCTCTTGGTGTGCGTTCAGCAATCGCTGGATTCAAACTTGAACTTTTAAAAACGGGTATGTAATTTCCTGACTAATACCCCGGCTCCTGCATCATGGCTGGAGAAATAATTGCAGGCAGGAATTTCATATGTGCCCCATGTATCATGCAAATGTGACCTTTAAAAAAATGCAACTCCAACCATTGTGTGTGTGTGGAAACAACGCTGAGCATTGCGAGGGGGGGGGACTTGCCTCTTGAAAAAGGAACTCATATTAAGGTTGCCAACTCTGGGCTAGGAAATTCCTAGAGATTTGGGGGGGGGGGTAGAGCCTGGGGAGGACAGAGTTCAGGGGGGGACATCAGCAAGACATAACGCCACAGAGTCCACCCTTCAAAGCAGCCATTTTCTACAGGGGAACTGATCTCCGTAGCCTGGATATAAGCTGTAAATGCAGATCCCCAGGCCCCACCTGGAGGTTGGCAATCTTTTACATACCTTCTGCGAGCCAGGGAGCCGTGGATTCAGTCCCAGTCTTGCCATTAGCATGCAAGCAATGCTCCCTCTAAGCTGTGAAGTCTTGTGAGGAAAAATTCTTCTTGGTGAGCTACTGGCATGAAAGTTGTGAGCAAACCGTTTGGCTACTGCATAAATCAGTTTGCTCGGGAGCCCTCCTTCCTGAGCTAAGACAAGAAATGTGTGAGCCGGAGGCTAAAAAACTGTGAGCTAGCTCACACTAACTCAGCTTAGAGGGAACATTGCATGCAAGCTTAGCATCTGGCAACACATTTATTTTCTCAGCCCACACTTCTGAAGATGGGGGCATGCAAAGAAGTGTCTCCACTGAAGATGGCTGGTTTGGGTCCGAAGGAAGGTTGCCAGCTTCTAGGTGGGGTCTGGAGATCTTCCGCAATTACCATTGATCTCCAGACTACCGTGTTCAGCTGCCCTGGAGATAAATGGCTGCTTTGTAGGGCACGCATTCTATGGCATTACACCCCGCTGAGATCCCTCTCTTCCCCCAAACCCCAACCTACCCAGGCCCTCACAGAGGTCAAGAGAGGCCCGAGCCACTTCCATTTTGAGGGGGGCCCCCCACCAGTAAATTAAAAAATGAAGAAGTGTGGAAAAAATGATACAAAATTAGTAGTATTGTATTTTAAATGTTTACATTTGATACAATAAGAAAAAGAATATTGTAAGACTTTGTAATAAATGTTCCCATTTCTATTTAGCATGTGATTTAATGTCAAAAGCGTAAATTTGAGGCCCCCCAAAAAATGTGAGGCCCAGGCCAAATGACCCTGCTGGCCCCCTCTCTCAGAGGCCCTTTCTACCACAGAGTTTTTGCCCAAATACCAGAGCATCACCACAACATCTCTGATGTGATGGTGTCACTTCCAAGTCACGCGAGAAGTGAAGTTGATGCATCACGGGCAACATAGCCTGGGCCTCCCTCCTGTTCCTGGTGAGTCCCCCTGCTGGTCAGCTAATCAACAGTGGGTGGGGCCTGGTGGCAGGTGATTCCCCACCTCCAGCTAGGGGTCTGGCAACCCTATACCTGTAGCATGCACAGAGTGCATTTCTCCAGATTCATTCCTTGATTGCTCTGGAAGTTCTCTATGTGCCAAATTCCACTCCTCTTCAATTCCAGTTGAACTTGGCAGTTGCTATGATTTTAGCTCCTTGGAGATGAGTCCTTTTTGCCATTACTTTTCTCAGCTGAGAGCTCCAACTAGCTATATCGATGCTGCGCCAGCATCTGGGATTTTTGACTGAACTGTAAATCTTCATTACCCAAACTCTACTATAAATGATGTGCATTGAACATATAAATGCCATATAAATTAAATGCGTAAAAACACATAATAGGCATACTCAAAGGAACAAGTCTACAAAACCAGCAGTGAAAAAACAAAAAAAACCCCAAAACTGTTAATGAAACCTAAAACAGAGCTTTCCCAATGGTGGCAACCTTGCATTTGGACTGCCTTCCCCCTTCAGGCTCCCATGACACCATCTTTTAAAACAGTTTTCATGGTCTGCTTCTAGCCAGAGGGCCCTTCTATTCGTATAATTTCAGCTCCTGATCATTGTGCTGTTTTTGTGCCACTGGTTTGGTTTAATAATGAGAATTTGTTAGAGTGTTTTTTAAAATCATTTTATTGTTTTGTTTGTACTTCATCAGCTGCCTTGAGCAGGTCTCTAGTGAGGCAGCATATTCATTTTCCAAACAAATAAAGTCAGAAACATTTTTTCATCTATATGTTCCTCTATATGTCAGGTGGGAGTGGAGGGAGCTATGTCAAATGAGCACATATTAGCTTCCTTAGGACAGTTTTACAAGGCATAGAAATCAAATCCATCTATTTTTGGATGCAGAATTTGTATCACTTTGGCATAGACCTTGGCTCTTCCAAGTCTGGGGATTTGTCTTGGGGGGGGGGGTATGGACTTTGGGTTGATGGTCTTCCATCAGCAACATGGGGATATCAATAATCTACAAGATTGTTATAGGATTTACAAAAAGGTAATGTATGTCAAGCACTCTCAACACTTGAAATGAACATCATTGTCATCTTTATTATCATCATGGATTGCTTTACAAGTGAATTAGACACATTCATGGAAGACAGGTCCCTCAGTAGCTATAAGAACATAAGATAAGCCAATGTTGGATCAGGCCAATGGCCCATCCAGTCCAACACACCGTCACATAGTGGCCAAAAATGCCAGGTGCCATCAGGAGTTCCACCAGTGGGGTCAGGACACTAGAAGCCCTCCCACTGTTACCCACCCCCCAAGCACCAAGAATACAGAGCATCACTTGCCCCAGACTGAGAGTTCCTGTCTATACCTTGTGGCTAATAGCCACTGATGGACCTCTGCTCCATATGTTTATCCATTTCCCTCTTGAAGCCATCCATGCTTGTAGCCACCACCACCATAGGGCTGCCAGCTCTGGGTTGAGAAATTCCTGGAGATCAGGGGTGGAGCCTGGGAAGGTCATGGTTTGGGGAGGAGAGTAACCTCAGTGGGGTACAATGCCATGGAGTTTATCCTCTGAAGCTGGAATTTTCTCCAGTGGAATTGATCTCCGTAGGCTAGAGATCAGTTGTGGTTCTGGGAGATCTCCAGGCTTCACCTGGCGGTTGGCAGCCTTTTGCCATGATAGCTAACTGTGACCTCTTCTAATGTTCACAGGACATCTATCAATTGTACTAGTTGCTGTGGGACAATGGCAAGCCGTTGACTCTTGTGCCCTCCTTGTGAGTCTTCTGGGACATGTGGTGGACCATTGTGTCAAGAGGATGCTGTACTAGATGGACCCTCTGTCTCATCCACCTGGGCTCTTCTTCTTCCAACTGTTGTTGCTAGTCCACTCCAAAATCTCAGCAAAGCAACAAGCAGCTTTTCCCTTGATTCCAGTGGGGTCTCTACTAATGGATGGAGTGAAGTCCTTAATCATTTTACGAAGAGATTTCTGGCCACTGAGCTTTACCGACGTGCTGTTATGTTGGGACCTATTAAGACAAAATGAGTTTATTTCTGCACAGCTCCACTCCCAATGGTACACTGTTTTAAAGCCTATTTAAGTCTTCCCTCTCTGGTGTATATGGTCAGGAGTTATTCAAGTTCTCTTTTCCATTTCTTGTTTAATCGCGGCAGGATCACACCTCTCCCTGTTTTGACCTTCCTAATGAAACTCTAGCCAGGCCTTGCATGAATTAAGGACCAAGTAAACAGTACTTAACAGTTCTAATTGAAGGTCAGTAAATCCCCAAGAGATTAAATGAATCCTGCAGGGAGATGTGTAAATCTCCTTGCCTTTTACGGCTCTCGGGCCAAACTCCTGGCACTTGGTCGTGCAAGACTTAATAAACATGGTATGTGCCTTAATCAAAACCATTTTGCCACCAAAAGGGGGCAGGGTGTAAATCACAATTGCTTTTGGCACTTGACTCCGGCACAAAAAAGGCCTGCTTATGCCAAATAGCATCAGAACTGCCTCCTGGTGCCTAGTTAGCTGTCTGGCAGGCACCGGGCTCAAGGCCTAAATACCCATTTTGCTGCTCTGCAGGGGAAAATCCAGATGAGGGAAATAAAACACCTTCAGACGGCAGAGAAGGCAACGGGGGCTTCCCTTCCCAGCCTGCCCTCTGCCAATTCTCGCTCCAATTTAGTGATTATTAATAAGCTCGAGCTCTGAGCTCTGGCACCAAGCTAACCCTTTGCAGCTAACCCTTGTATATTTAATAATCTCATCAAAGTTTATGTTCCAAGCTGTATTTCAGGGTTTAATGGCTAGAGCACAGAGAGCGCGGCATGAGGAGTGGGGGGGAGTGGTGGAACTCTTTGAAGGCTTCAGTTTACATTTCAGGCAGTCAGGTCTCAAGTGGACAACCTCAGACGGATGGAGACAGTCCCCTTTGACCTTTCACCTGCACACGCCTCCACTGAAGTTCATGACTTCCAGTGGCAGGCCAGACTACAGCAGCCTCCCCACAGCCCCTAGAACATCGTGAGGCACAAAGAACGACAAGAGGGCAGAGCTAGCAAAAGGATGCAACCTGCAGGAAGTTTGGAGACATTTTGGAGCCAGGTGTTGAGTGAGAGGAGGCTGCCAGCAACTTGGGAGGGGGGAACACTGGGCACCCAGGACAAACCAGGATTGCTTTAGCAAGAGCTGAGAGGAAGAATGATTGAAGAGCAGCAGCACCACCATTCTTTTCATGTATTATTCTCTGGGCTGACTCTGTCCTGCATTCCATTCTTCCTGAATTCTGGTTTAAGCTAGAGATGCTCCAGGTTCCAGAACTGGAGCACATGCCATTTGTTACAACTCTCAGTTCATTTCGTTCATTGCCTTTGCCATCATTTTTGGGATGCCAGCCTCCAGGTGGGACCTGAGGATCCCCTGGAATTACAGGTCATCTCCAGACTACAGAGATCAGTTTCCCTGGAGAAAATGGATGTTTTGGAAGGTGGACTCTGTGGCCTTGTACCCCACTGAGGTCCCTGTCCTCCCCAGGCTCCATTACAAAATCTCCAGGATTCTAACAGTGTCCTTTAAAGCGGAGTGTCCCCCCCCCCCCCGATATTGAGGAAGCACAATTAACTTCCCCATGATTCAGAATGTAGCAGTTTCTCAAAAATAGAACATTTAGATCTTAACAGCTATTAACCTCTACCCATAAAATTAACATGTGGAAATCAGTGGCACAGGAAGTGGTGGCTACAAACATAGCTTCAAGAGGGGATTGGATAAACATACGGAGCAGAGGTCCATCAGTGGCTTTTAACCACAAGGTATGGGTGGAACACTGTCTGGGGCAGTGATGCTCTGTATTCTTGGTGCTTGGGGGGGCACAGTGGGAGGGCTTCTGGAGTTCTGGCCCCGCTGGTAGACCTCCTGATGGCCCTGAACCTCCTGATGACACCTGGGTTTTGGCCACTGTGTGACACAGAGTGTTGGACTGAATGGGCCATTGGCCTGATCAACATGGCTTCTCTTATGTTTTTAGGTGGTCAAACAGTACCATTACTCAATGGATTCTCATTCTGCAGCCTCTATTGTAATGGTCTGGATTCTAATGGCCTCATGATAAAGTCCTGTTTTATGAAGCTAAGCAGATCAAGCCTAGTAAAATCCCTGCGTGAGAGGCTGATAGGCAAGTTGATGTGAAATAAAAAATAAGAGAGAGTTCCATAAGCAGTGTGTACAACAACCGTGTGACACAGAGTGTTGGACCGGATGGGCCATTGGCCTGATCCAAAATGGCTTCTCTTATGTTCTTATGTTCCACTACCCCCCTCCAGGAATTTCCCTACCTGGTGTTGGCAACTGTAATCTGAAGTGGCATGAGCAGAATCATGCTAGTGGGGGAAAGATGTCCCCACCTCCCTCTATCACTGCATCCTTGTGATGGCTTCTCTTATGTTCTTATGTTCCACTACCCCCCTCCAGGAATTTCCCTACCTGGTGTTGGCAACTGTAATCTGAAGTGGCATGAGCAGAATCATGCTAGTGGGGGAAAGATGTCCCCACCTCCCTCTATCACTGCATCCTTGTGTTAAACCCCCCTCAAGCCCCCCCACCCCCCAGTTGTGCTGCTGCAGAGACCCAAAGCAACAGTGTGATGAGCAAGCTGGGAATGTGCAGCAAGAGAGGGGATCAGCAAAACTCTCTCTCCCCTTCACTGCAGACAGAAGAGCCATTCTGTGGTACAGGAATGCTCCATGGGAACCAAGGTATAGCAGTCCTTTCAGTTCCCTGCTCCCAGGCGGCTTAGGGCGTGGAATGCGATGCATGGCTCTTGAAGTGTGTCCAGAAGCCACTAGATTGGGCAACAGCTGACAGGTATGGATACTGGGGGAGATACAAACCGGAGAATTCATACCTGTCAGCAGTTTAACTGTCGCATCCTGTTCTGATTGGATCTTCAAAAGCAGCTCCACGCGGAGTGCGTTGCAAGAGCCCAGTATAGGCACAATTAGAGCATAGATAACCCTGGTCAAATCCTGTCGATCCTGTTTTACATTACGAGTTGCACAAAAAATATTTCTTTTTAAAGAGCGGAGCTGATGCAAGATAAACCTGACTGTCAGTCTATAAACAAGCAGAGTTTTTCTGGATGACTAACGAAAAAGCACTCGTGTTTTGCTAATACTGTACAAGCGATATCCCAGTTTGGTACTAATTGCACACTATGTCAGTTCCCATGTAACAGACTGTCTTCTTCTTGGAAAGACAGTCAAAGTGTGGTATAGGGATTAGACCACAGGCCAGCAATCTTGGTGCACCTGGGGCCCTTTAGGAATTCTGAAAACAGGTAGTTGGCACCCCCACAAAATGGCTGTGATATCGTGGCAAGTTGTGAATGTGGTGATGTTCCCTTATTGAACTGTTATTTCCCCCTGATCCCTTAGGGCCAGTATTTGGACCGGGCACCACTGCATGTCATCTTGCAGGGGACAGTCTCCAGAGTGTGGGGATGTGTCATTTGGGGTGGTCCAGAGATTGTGGGGATGTGTCATTTGGGGTGGTCCAGAGATTGTTTTGCGGTGCATCGTGGCCCAAGTGTCTACCTGTGATGGTCCTGGGAGCACCCTGCTTTGGAGCAGCTGGCACAAGAACTGTGCTTTGGACCAGGAAACAGGATATATTCTCTTGAAGGGGAGAGTCCTGTGAACTTGGGGGTATATGATGAGTGCTGGTCCAGACCAATGTTCCCTCTAAGCTGTGGAATCTTCTGAGCAAAAATTCTACTTTTGTGAGCTACTGGCATTAAAGCTGTGAGCAAACAATTTGGCTACTGCATAAATTAGTTTGCTCTGGACCCATCCTTCCTGAGCTAAGACAAAAATGTGTGAGCTGGAGGCTAAAAAACTGCGAGCTAGCTCACACTAACTCAGCTTAGAGGGAACACTGGTCCAGACCTTATTTTTGGGTTCTCCTCAGTGTTTTTGGTTGAATCATGAATAAGTCACAAATAAGGAATGAATAAGGAACTGGGAATAAGGAACCAACTTCAGCCTTGTTCTGCTCAAGCAAAGGCTAGGAAAAGCCCTGCTTTTGTTCCAGTAAACTTGCAATCCTTCTGGCATGGTGTGCTTGTGGAATTATTACAGGCTGCCTTGGAGACAAGAACTATTTGGGAGGTTTTCTCCTGTAATGAAGGCATAAGGCCACAAGCTCCTAATAGGGAAGTGGATCCCCCACCCCTGGCTCCTGTAAACAATCTCAAAAAATTGCCATCAGGTGATGGTGTGATGTCACTTCCAGGAAAAATCCAGAAGCGATGCCAGTCCTCTCTAGGAATCACGGGAAAATCTATGGTTTTACCATGGAGTTTCCGATGATTCCTAGCAATGTGTGACGTCATTTGGGAGGTTGTCCCACACGTGACCTCGTATCATCACTGATGACACCCCCAGTTCCCACCCAGCCCCAGTCTCAAGCCTATGAGACAGCTGTTTCTGAATGTCTCCTACAGGTAGGGTTGCCAATCGCCAGGTGGTACCTGGAAATCTCCCATCATTACAACTGATCTCCAAATGATCAGGATCCCTTATGTTCTTGTTCAGTCTGGGGTAAGTGAGGTTCTGTATTCTTGGTGCTTGGGGGGGGGGGCAACAGTGGGAGGGCTTCTAGTGTCCTGGCCCCACTGGTGGACCTCCTGATGGCACCTGGTATTTTTGGCCACTGCGTGACACAGAGTGTTGGACTGGATGGGCCTTTGGCCTGATCCAACATTGGCTTTTCTCTCTTATGTTCCTATCAATTCCCCTGGAGAAAATAGCTGGAGGATGGACTGTATGGCGTTCTACTCTGCTGAGGTCCCTCCCCAACTTTCACCCTCCCCAGGTTCCGCCCTCAAAGTCTCCAGGTATTTCCCAACCCAGAGCTGCCAACCCTACCTACAGGACCAAAGGTGATTCCTCCTGGAGGTTTTTGAAGCACCCCCAGCTCCGACAAAGTGAAAGAAAGCCAGGACTGGCTCTTTGCTTGAAGAAAGGAAGAACTTGGGACCTGTGCAGGAGTTGCTGGAGAGAGGAAGAGAGTCAATTAACTTCTTTTACCCCCTCTTCAACTGGCCCAGTCTGGGACTAAAAGAGCTGAAACCAGCAAACGCTTTGCCTGGAAACTGGAGTGGGACTTCCCCCCTCAGGGACTTCAAAGCAGAGGGATAGATAGGAATTTTTAACCTGGTTTTCTTTGCTCAACGTGGACTCGAGGCAGCCTACAAAGTCAACGCGTGCTCCCACCCAACAACAGCAACAGCAAGGACACACACTCCGCCATCACCACCATCAAATTCCACAACACACACCTGTTACCTAAAAATAAGACTACCGACATTCAACGGTGGAGGGAGCGGAGTGGGTGATTACAGCCTCTCTCCACGCAATAAATGGATAAAACTTTGTTGGCTTTCAAGGTGCCGCTGGACTTAAACTTTATTCTGCTGCTCCAGACCAACACGGCTACCCCACCTGAATCTCATGCAAGTCCATCCTTCCTTTCTTCCAACAGCCAGCTTCCCCCCTCCCCACCTCCAAGAGCTAGAGGGAATGGGTCTGCACTGGATGAAAACAGAAGCAAGCAGGCAGTCCTTCAGCAAACATTTGGATTGGGGCCACAGTGCACAGGGAGGGAAAGACTTAAACCTTTGCCTCACCGTTTTCCTAAGATAAAAGTGTCCTAGGGAGCTGCCATTTGCTCTGTTAGGGGCTCCATGTGTATTAATGTTCTATATGTAGATTTCCCCAGTGGTGCAAAAAAGAAGGGAAGATCGGATTTATACTCCACCCTTCACTGCTCGAAGTCTCAGTCACACAGGAGGATTTGCCCCACGAAACAGACGGATTGAGGGCGGATTAAACCGGCACGATCAGATGGCAACATCGGGCAAGCGTCACGCCCATGCCCCCAACCCGTCCCTTCCAGCTGAAAACGCGGATTTAAAAGAGACCTGCAAAACACTAGTACCTACTGGGAAACTTGCAGCACGGGCGGGCGTGTGATCACCGACGCGCCCGTATCCCATGTATATGCGAGGCCCTGCCACACTGCGCATGTGCACAACTGCGCAGCTGCCTCTCTCGCCCTTCATCCCATAGGTTCCCCCTCGGCATGTGATCATGGTGGGGAGCAAACGTGGCGCGGCTCAGGGGATCTGTCTGATCCCGATGCCGTGCTTCAATTTGCTGCGGCTCTAAGAAGCCGCACTTCTGCCGCGGCTTTTCCCGCTAGTGTGACCGGGACCTCAGAGCGGCTTACAATCTCTTTCGCTTCCCCTCCCCACAACAGGACACCCTGTGAGGTAGGTGGAGCTGAAAGAGCTCTCCGAACTGCCCGTGAGAGAATAGTTCTGAGAGAACTTGTGACTGACCCAAGGTCACACCAGCAGCTGCATGTGGAGGAGTGGGTTAATCAAACCCAGTTCTCCCAGATTAGAGTCCGTGCTCTTAACCACTGCACCAAACTGACTCTCCCAAAGACCCTTTCAAGTCAGGGAAAATGGTGTCTGTGTCTGTGTGGGGTTTCTGATGCCCCTTCTTGCCCATGTGCTACTGTCCCAATCTGAATTGGGCCCATTCATGCCCGGGGATTAAGTCCCCAGCGGAGATGGTCATACTGGATAGGAACATATCAGATAGCCAGGAGGGCATTATAACTTGTGAATTGGCCTCACTCTCCATAATGCTCCATGAACATGCTTTTTTATAGATTCCCATTTCTTCTGAAAGGCTTCCTTCGAAGTCAGCAGTTTTTTTAAAAAAGACAGCATCATTTATTTGTTTATATAAAAGTTTATGTTTCTCTGTGTTTTTTAGGGTGTGCTTTAAAAATAACTTTTGGTTCATTTTTTTGTTTCCAAAATGTCAGTACTTTTATTTTTCTTCCCCATTGTTCATGTTGTTTCCTGCTCGTTTGAAGCACATTCCCAGTGTGATTTTGAATTGGGGGGGGGGAGTTTTCCTCTGGGATTTTACAGCTCCCCCCCTAAGGATCCTTCTTGTCTAATTCCAGGCAGATAAAAGTGGCCCCAGTTTCACAGGCAATTAAAATCCCCCCCTGCAGATGGGGTTACCAACTTTTAACGTGGTCCTTCTAGTTGTCCCTTTAATATCCGTTTGATTTGTAAGCAATTATCAGGTGATGTTATTTAATTTCAATTGAAAGCTTTAATGGTCCTTTGCATTTATTAGAGGAAGACCCAACACGAGGTGGCTTGACTTACCCAAGGAAGTCACAGCCCTCAGTTTGCAAGATCTAAGAATGGCTGTTAACGATAGGGTGTTTTGGTGGTCATTAATTCATAGGGTGAAGATGGCATGGTATGTCCTGATCACAACCTGACCACCAAGGAAGACTGCAAAGGAAGGCCGTGGCAACAAGGAAGTCACAGCCCTCAGTTTGCGAGATCTAAGAATGTCTGTTAACGAAACGACAGGGTGTTTTGGCGGTCATTAATTCATAGGATGAAGATGGCATGGTATATCCTGATCACAGCCTGACCACCAAGGAAGACTGCAAAGGAAGGCTGTGGCAAACCACCTCTGCTTCTCACTTGCCTTGAAAGCCCCTTACTGGGGTCACCATAATCAACTGTGACTTGATAAGACTTCACGTGGACACAGGGACAGGATATCCCCTCCCTTTAGTGGGCAACTACGTGCAGAATTTAATTTATTTGCTTCATTTACACCTCACCTCAATGGAGACCCAAAGCGGCTTACATCGTTTTCCTCTCCTACATTTCAGCCTCACAACAACCCTGTGGGGTAGGTTAGGCTGAGAGCATGTGACTGGCCCAAGGTCACCCAAGAAGCTTCCAAAGCAGAGTGGGGATTCAAACCTGGCTCTCCCAGATCCTAGTCTGAGGCACTACCCACTGCACAATGGATAGAGGCTGACGTTGGGCACCCCTGGCGGGCAAACAGGCAGGCAGCAAAACAAAGTGGGCACAGGAAGGCATGCGGCACCCTAAGAAAGGGAGCCAGAGATACTCAGTGGGACCAAAGGATTGCATTGGGCATCTCAGGAAGGCAGGAGATGTTACAAAGGGGTCAGAGGAAGGCATTTGGTACCCTGAGGAAGGCAAGGTAGCTTGGCAGTACCATCACTGCTATCAGGCACAAATGCTTGCTCATTGTCCAGATAGTGAGTTTGAATGCTTGGTGGAAAACAAACACAGGGTGAAGCCACTTTGTGCTGTGCACTGCAGATAGACACACAGACAAAAAACCAGACTGTTGGTATATGCACACGCAGCGCGAGTAACACTCAAGAACAGACTATTTGTATGCACTGCAAATAACCACAGTAACACACAAGACACTGACACTCACAGGCAGAATACGAGATTTGCAGTTCGGTCTTCAGCAGTTATACCCCCGGTATGCTGAAGTCACTGTGCTTGGAACGGTAGAAGTCTGCTGAGGGATGCACCGTAACAGGCAGTGTGGTGTGATTCTTAGGGCGGTGGGTTTAGGAAGACCGGTGATCAAATGCTATTGAGCCATGCAGCTGGCTGGGTGTCCTCATGCCAAAAGTGGAGTGGAGGAGAGGGGACAGGAGAGGAGAGAGGCAAGGCTGTGGGAGCTTCAAAGGGGAGAGCCCCCTGCTTGTAATTTTATAAACCTCTATCAGGGGTCCCCAACGTGATGCCCGAGGGTGGCATGGTGCCCACGGACATCTTTCCTGACCCCCACTGTTTTTAGAAATTGGGTGTGGCCACCTAGTGCTCTTGCCCAGCAGGGCTTCTAATTAGCCACTGGAGATCTGATTGGCTCCACAGATTAAAATAATGTCGCTTCAGTGACTGCTGCTACTACAAAGTTGGTTATATTCTATCCCTCTTCTCCCCTGCACTTGGGTTTCCTCTGTGTGGTGTAGTGGTCAAGAGTGTGGTGTAGTGGTCAAGAGCGGTGGACTCTAATCTGGAGAACCAGGTTTGATTCCCCACTCCTCCATATGCAGCCAGCTGGGTGACCTTGGGTCAGTCACAGTTCTCTCAAGAGCAGTTCTCTCAGAGCTCTCTGAGCCCCACCTACCTCACAGGGTGACTGTTGTGGGGAGAGGAAGGGAAGGAGATTGTAAGCCGCTCTGAGACTCCGAGTGAACGGCGGGGTATAAATCCAATCTCTTCTTCTTCTTTGCCTCCTGCTTCAGCCATTTTGTAGTTGTGCCCACTGCCCTGTATGAGAATCCCAAAGGTGCCCAAAGGCTCAAGGTTGGGGACCCCTGCTCTATCATGTCCCTCCCCCAGTTGTCTTACTTTTCTAAATGGAAAAGCCCCAAACTCCTTAGCCTTTTCCTTTCTCACCCCTTGATCACTTCGGTTACCATCTTGTGTGCCTTCTCTGGTTCTCTGCGAAAGTGGGGCGATTAAAATGTACAAAACACCCAAAGTGGGGATCTTTATGAAGACACTGTAATATCAGCAGCTTTACAGATCAAGTAAATACATAAATAAATAAATGGGGTGTTAGGTACCATGTGATGCTTTTAAACTCCATGCCATGAGAAGCTTCAGCTGCCCATTTCCACACATTAAGCTGTTACAAGGGACATTTTCCTCCAACTGTTTGGCAAGCCTGCCATCTACTCATTCATCCTCCTTTCATAGGACTTAGATTGATGAGTGTGGATAGGCACCGATGGCGAAAGTGTGGTTCGGTTCATGCTTCATGGCCAAGCCACAAACGCAACCATGAAACGAACAGAGCCAGGAGGCCAGTTCATGAACAGAACCAGTTTGTGATTCATGGCCTTGCAAACCCTGTTGAAAGTAACCGCAGTCTCTTTAAATGGGGTTTGCATAAAGCCGGAAAAACAGGAGTAGCTTGCCCCCTGCCACTCAGCTGTTTTGGAGTCCCTTTAAACCCTTGCTTTCTGCTTTATCCACGAACCACCACAAAGTACCGCGAACTGCTTTCAAGGTTTGTGGAAGTTCATGATACAAACTTCTATTTGCGAACCACAAACAGGGCAAAATTCGTGCTGAATTTTGCTTCGTGGTTTGGTTCATGTCTATCCTTATTGATGAGCTCAGCTAAAAATACATAATGGCTAGGATCTGGGAGACTCCAGGTTCGAATCCCTACTCTGCCATGAAAGCTTGCTGGGTGACACTGGGGCCAGCCACACACTCTCAACCTCACCTACCTCACAGAGTTGTTGTGAGGAAAAAATGAAGAAGCAATCAATATAAACTACTTTCCCACTGAGGAAAAAGTCGTCTACTCTGCCATGAAAGCTTGCTGGGTGACACTGGGGCCAGCCACACACTCTCAACCTCACCTACCTCACAGAGTTGTTGTGAGGAAAAAATGGAGAAGCAATCAATATAAACTACTTTGGGTCCCCACTGAGGAAAGTCGTAGTATAAATGAAGTAAATAAATCAATAAACATGTACATACAAACAGCAGTACACCCAGATATCATAATATTAATGGGCTAGCCAGATCTTTCATTATGTGTGCTTAAATACTGTATAACAGAGAAAGGGGGAGAGGTATGATACTAAGTCTGTATGATACTAAGGTATGATACTAAGGTATGATACTAAGTCTGACATTTTAGTCTGTATTTATTGATGTTTTAATGTAATTTATATTTTATTCCGGCGTTGCCGCTTGTTTGCCGCCCTGGGCCGCTTGGGTAGGGCGGGATATAAATCCCAAGTAAATAAATAAATAAAATAAAAAAGTTATTGAGGTAAGTTAATAGGTTAATGTGCACATATTCAGTTTAGTTTACGTTTCCCCCCCCCTTTCCCGTTTAGCCCTGCTAAATGTGGAGCTGTTAGGAATGAACTAGGAAACATTTATCCAAGCAGTAGTTCACAATCCTGAGGGACATTGTAGGCTCTATGTAGCATTAACTTTTAAACTTGATTTAATATCAAACGAAACCCCAAACGCGGAGCACTAATTTCGATAGGACATGCGATTAGGTGCGGGAAGCATAAATTACTGTGTTTGCTGCTGTGGAGTCCAAGAGATAGGCCACATTTTAGGATATAGACCTCATTCCCAAATGTGCACAGTGGTTGCTATTTTTATTCTGTTGGGCACATTACACTTGGAGACCAAGAGATTAAAACAACCAAACTGGCACTTATGTAGACTACACAACAGGCCACACACATCACCCGGAAGTGATGTGACAATGCCGGGCACGCTGAGGGCAGGGCCACAACCGAGGGGAAACCATAGAGTTTTCTCTTGGATGACCGTGGCCCTGCCCCCAGTGTGCCTGGCATGGTCGCGTCACTTCTGGGTGACGTGCACGTCGGGGTGGGGTTCCCCCTGGGCCCCGATCCGCCGGTGGCGGGGAACGGGCCTCTGGGGTGGGGGTTTCCCGGCCCCACGGGGGGACTTGGGAAGCCTAGTTAAAAGGGTCAGGCAGCAGGTGATGTGAAAGACTTCTGCTGAGAACTGGAGAGCTCCTGCCAGTCTGAGTAGACAATCCTGGCCTTGCTAGATCAACGGTCTGACTCTGTAGCCTTGTTCACAAGGTACAGCGAACACACATGCAATCGGTGTACAGGGTACATTTGATTTTTCTCTATATGAGTTGAGTAATTTTTACATTACATTCAATGCACAAACGGATGGCTGTGTGATTTACAATCCACATTTATCCAGGTACTGCTCCCTGTTTTCATTTGTAAAGCGAATGCTTGTTGGCTCCTTCTTATAAATCGTTGGAAACATGTATATGCAAGCTGCACATGTGTTCGCTGTGTCTTGTGAACAGGGGTAGTACAGCATAGCTTCATGCAGACATGTACTTCAGCGAACTTTTCCTCCTAAAAATTAGAATTTGGGGGGAACTCAATGAAGTTGATGGAAGAGTATTCAGGAAAAATACTCAATGCATGATTAACTTATGGAACCCATTGCCACAGGATGCAGTGTTGCCCACTACAGAGGAAGTGGAAAATGTTGTCAAACAGCTGATTTATGGAGACCCTGTAGGGTTTTCAAGACACAAGGAGTTCAGAAGTGATTTGTCATTGCCTGCCTCTGCGTAGCAATCCTAGACTTCCTTGGTGGTCTCCCATCCAAATACTCACCAGGGCTGACCCTGCTTAGCTTACAAGAGCTGATGTGATCAGGCTAGCCATCCAGGACAGAGTGCCAGCTACCACAGGTGGCTTTTAAAAAGGATCAAACAAATTCAGAGTACAGGGCAATCAACATCCGTTAGTAATGATGGCTTTTGGGAGCCAGTTTGGTGTAGTGGTTAAGTGTGCGGACTCTAATCTGGGAGAACCGGGTTTTATTCCCCACTCCTCCACTTGCACCTGGCTGGATGACCTTGGGCAAGCCATAGTTCTGTCAGAGCTGTCCTTGGAAAAGAGCAGTTTCTGTCAGAGCTCTCTCAGCCTCGCCTACCTCACAGGGTGTCTGTTGTGGGGAGGGGAAGGGAAAGGAGTTTGTAAGCTGCTCTGAGACTCCTTTGTGTAGTGAAGGGCAGGATATAAATCCAATCTGTTCTTCTCGTCTTCTTCAGTTGGAAGCTCCATAGTCAGAGATAGTACCAGACTGAATACCAGTTGTTGGGGAACAATAACAGAGGGGCTTGGACCTCTATATAGGCGTTGGTTGTGAGCCTTCCAGGTATCCTGTTAGCCATGATGGGAAACAGGATGCTGGACTAGATGGACCCTTGGTCTGATCCAGCTGGCTTCTTATTTTCTTATGTAAAGAAGTCCCGCAATTATTCCACATTCTCCCCTGATTCTTTGGACTAGCCCAGCAAGAGACACACTACTACTGACAAGAGAGCCGCAGGTTACACAAACTCTTTCCTGGCTACAGTTCCAGTCTGTTTAATGTAGAAGAGAATCTTTTGGAGCACAGAGAAAAAGAATCAGGTAACTCTCCTAATTCTATTGCAGAGGGAGGGACAGAATATCAGCCTAGCAAAATCTGTTTAAATTGGAGTATGAAGAAAGCCCTCTCCACCCTTGGAACAGATGCAGGTGGCAGAGTTCAGCATTTGAGAATCGCAGGATTTGCATCGCGCCGGAATGCTGCTGAGCAATCATTGGGAGACCCACTTCCTAGGTTCTTCTGTGTTGTCTGTCCCATTAAGTGTTGGCTTTGCTTCCCTGTCACTTGAAACAAAATCAGCCACAAACTTTTAAGGGCCTATTTACCAGCTGGTGTCTGCCAAAACCTTTGCAACTGCTCACGCTGAGTGGAAAGAGGGTTGCGGAGACCTTGGCCTATGCCTTGAAGGGAGCAGCTGAGGTCCAAACGACACATTACGTGGGAGATCTGTGACTGGGATCACATTCAAAAGCAGCCACAAGAGGGGCTCAGGAGCCATTTACATCAAAGCTGCAGAACTGGGGAGAGAGTACATTTAATCTGGTCTCTCTGCACTCCATTTCCCTGCCAAAAATTACTCCTTGGAGCTACTAGTCACAGAAGAGAAAAATACCTCTATATTAAAGTTATTCACTATCATGGTTAGCAGCAGTTCTGTGGGGGCAATTTCTACAGGGAAAATTGGGGGGGGATTAAACCCCCTCCCCCCTCAACACTGCGGTCTAAATCTATTCCCCAACCTGATACTTGCCATTATGGTAAGTGTGTCAGACTAGGTCTTGAGGGTTACCCCGGTTCAAATCCCTGTTAGTCATGGAACTCAGTGTACGACCTACGGCCAGTTGTCCTCTTTCAGAACCTACCTCACCATGGTTTCTAACCTACCTCACAGGGTTGCTGTGAGGCTAAAATGAAAGAGGGGAGAGCCAAATGTGCCACCTGGAGCTCCTTGGAGGGATAAAAATGCACTGAATAAAAAACAAGGGCACAAGAGCCTTTTACCTACCTCTTGAAATGAGCAGCCAAAATCAGCTCTGCCCAAAACAACAACAACAACAACACCTCTTTCCACACTGGAAAGTCACTTAGAGTGGAACTCGGTGTACGACCTATGGCCAGTTGTCCTCTTTCAGAACCTACCCTCACCATGGTTTCTAACCTACCTCACAGGGTTGCTGTGAGGCTAAAATGAAAGAGGGGAGAGCCAAATGTGCCACCTGGAGCTCCTTGGAGGGATAAAAATGCACTGAATAAAAAACAAGGGCACAAGAGCCTTTTACCTACCTCTTGAAATGAGCAGCCAAAATCAGCTCTGCCAAAAAAAAAACCCTTTCCACACCGGAAAGTCACTTAGAGAACCTTTTACTTGAGTCTTGGCTCGTGAAGAAGGCAACGACTGAGATGGACAAGGACTGGATGGACCTCTACCTTGGCAGTAATCTTGACAAAGTGTAGTGTCTTTAGGGTTGCCAGCAGGGGTCATTTCGTAGAAAAAGAGGTGCAGGAGCTCATTAGCATAACTTATTGGCATAATTTATTTGCATATGCCACACCCCCTGACATCACCAGAAGTGTGTCAGAAGGCAACACCCACTGCTCAGGCTCCACTGGACTGTTTTGGATTGCTAGCTATTGGCGGCGGTGGGGGGACGTGCAAATCTGTCATCGCAGAGGAGGGAGAGCTTGTACCTAAATAAAACTTGGTCTTAAAGGTGCCACTGGACTGTTTTGGACTGGGGGGTGGGGGGGGGCTCTGCAACTTATCTGGCTGCTTCTTGCTCTGAGGGCTGCTGGGAGCAGGGAGCGGGGTTTGTTGCATGTGCCCGCCCCCTGGGCTCTTTACTGCCAGAGCTCCGCTCCTGTGCGCTCCTGCAGGAAATGACCCCTGGTTGCCAGCATCCAAGTGGGGGTCTGGAGATTTCCCAGAATTACATCTCCAGAAAACAGAGATCAGTTCCCCTGGAGAAAATGGCTGCCTTGGAGAGTGGGCTCTAAGGCATTATACCTGTTTGCCAAGCCCAGCCCTCCCTACGCTTCACCCCCAGGAACCTCCCAATTCAAAGCTGGCAACCCTAAGTGCCTCCACTCCCATCCAGGCCTGGTTTCATACACAGGCATAAAGAACCTCTCATTTTCCTGACTCAGCTACCACCGGTTAATGTTTGGGGTTAGGGCAGGGGACAGTGAGGAATGTAGTCTCTCTGCAAAAGAAAATCTGAAGTGTAAAGATCCTGGAAATAGTTGGCCTAATCACATTGCCTTATGCTAGGGAAACTATAGGTGTAGTGAGAACTGGCAAGGGTAAATCCAGTACGTATTTCTCAAGTCAGATAATTGTCTCAGGTGCATAGACAATACCTGGTGGCAGCCAAAGCCAATTCATTTTGCCTCATTCCCTCTCCTGTGTACATAGCCCATTACCTCAGGGCCTGAGGGAAACAGAATTCAACTGGCACGGCCTCCTGCTAGAAGGATCTCAGAAAGGACTTGGAAAGATAACTCTGCCTCGGAGCTTGGAGTATCATTACCAGTGAGACAAGGGCACCCAGGGATAGATAAGACTGCCTGATAGGTCTTCTCTGCTCTCTCCCCTAGATAGAACTCCACAAGACTGGCCTGGTTCCAAGGCTACTACCCAGGAACAACAGAATGTGGCTCCTGTTTACAGTTAACACTGTGGAAAATTTTGCTTCAGATTTTTTCGGAAAGAACGTACCCCTTACTCTAAACCTCTCATTTCACACATAGGTTGGTGCTTTTCTGCAGGAAGTTATCTGCAGGAGAGAGGTTACAGAGAAATAGCACCAGGGAGGTCTAGCTGTGGCAATGCTGCAAAGAACAGCTTTGGTGTAGAGGTTAAGTGTGCGGACTCTAATCTGGGAGAATGGGTTTGATTCCTCACTCCTCCACATGCAGCTGCTGGTGTGACCTTGGGTCAGTTACAAGTTGTTTCAGAGCTGTTCTCTCATGAGCAATTCTCAAAAGAGCTCTCAGCCCCACCTACCGCACAGGGTGTCTGTTGTGGGGAGGAGAAGGGAAAGGAGTTTGTATGCCGCTCTGAGACTCCGAGTGAAGGGCAGGGTATAAATCCAATCTTCTTCTCCTTCTCCTCTATCACTCACCAAGCTTCTTCACAACCTTAGGACAAGGTTGGTCAGAAGGTAATATCCACTGGCAGTCAGTTTCTGCCCTGACTTGGGTGGCCCAAGCTAGCTGATCTTGTCAGATCTCAGGAGCTCAGCAGGGTCAAAGCCTGGCCAGCATTTGGAAGGGAGACCACCCAAGGAAGTCCAGGGTCGCTATGCAGAGGCAGGCAATGGCAGATCACGCCTGAATATCTGTTGCCTTAAAAACCCTACAAGGGCTGCGGTCACACGGAGCATTAGGCACGCTAGAGAGACGGAAGATAGGCGGATTTTCCGGGCGCGATCTCACCGCCACATCTGGGAAGCGTAGAGCTCCCGTGGCTCACCTGAGGCTTCACTCCGAAGATGTGCGGTAAAAAACTAGTACCTCGGAGGTACTAGTTTCCGGAAACTGTGGGGCAAGGGTGGGCGCGTGATCGCGTTTCCGGTGGAATCCCATGGCATCCGGTGCCCGCCCATGTCCCCTCGCAAAAAGGGTTTTTTTCCCCAAGTGTCCTCGGGATGCGCACAAGCACCCAATGGGGCACGCGCACACGTCGGTGTACAGAAAAAAACCCCACCCGTTTGCTGCGGCGTGCTGCTTCTTTGCTGCGCCGGATTGTGGTGTGATTGGCACCTCCCCCCCTACCACAGGACCTCCACGGGATGTCTGCTCACGCAACCACGCGTTATTTTGCCCCAGGGCAAACAGCTACGCTCCCACCCCGCATTTTCCTGCCCGTGTGACCACAGCCAAGGTCACCCTAAGTCAGCTGTGACTTGATGGCACTTTCCACCACCGGTCAATTTCTAGTGGCCCACCTTCCGCCCAATGGCAGCTGGCCTTCGAGCAAAGCATGCTGGGCT
>NW_015165310.1:190714-218770 GCF_001447785.1 Gekko japonicus | reverse complement strand
CATACTGTGAGAGATTATACTTTGGGGGTGAGATCCTGAATATGCCCCCCTCTTGCTTTGTTAATTGAAAACACATGAGTGGACCAGAGGGATAACGAGAACAGTGGACCATATGAGACCGAAGCCAGCCACAGGCTACATGGCACCAGATGGATCCACCCCGAAAGCTAAGCCTTGCTGGCACCATCTGTTTACGTCTCCAATCACACACTGCCAGGTTTCTCTGCAAAAAAAACAAACAACACACCAGCTTCCATTTATTCTCATTTATTTCATTTAAATATATAAAAATATGAAGAAGTCTCCGCCCTGGCAAAGGGCACGGCCGAGTGAGGATGGGTAGGCGGGCGGACGGCAGCTCTTGAGGAGGGAGCGACCCCACCCTTAGCTGCTGTCACCTTCCCTACCCCTGCAGTCTGGCGGCCGGTTGCTTCTTCACTGGATACAGACATTCTATAGATAATGACAGCAAGGAATGATTGACAGTCCAGGAAGGGGGGGGGAGTGGGGCTGATTCCGCGGGAGGGTTGGTGGCGGTTCATTCTAGCTTTCCTGTTAAGATCGCCTCATTGGCAGGAACTGCTCCGGTTCTTGGGCTCTCTCCATTGCCATCTCTTGATTCCTGGCTTATATTCCCAGGCAAGTGCCTCTAAGCCACAGTTAGAGGGTAAGAAGTCGGCCACGTACAATCAGATACATCGCCAGATCCACACACTCTGTCTTCAGACACCCATGCCAAGGCTTCCACACAGCAACCACAGGAATACCTTCATGCATACAAACACTTGTGTGTGCGTTTGTGCATCTGTGGGCAGGCACCACACCCTCTCTGCACGCTCGCGACGAGACTCATGTGCAGACACGTGCTAACAAGCGTCGCAGCAACCCGACGGACGCAACAGGAATAATCACTTGTGAGGATTTGGGCTCGCAACACGCCGCGCACGATGCGCCGTATGATCTGATGCATGAAATGAATGTGGGAGACTATGAAATGAGATCTCAATAGCAAAGAGTGGCATAATGATGTTTCCCACGCGATCGGCGACAAGAGGGGACTCTCTGAATAGGAGGAGAGAGTATTAGTCCAAATGCAAAAAAGAAAAAACAGAAAAGGGCGATTAGAAAAGGCTATTAGAATGGACCGCACCGCCTTCCCCGCCCCATGTTTAGGAAGAGATGCTGCTTATCTTTGCATATATTGACGCACTGTCTAAGCTCGATCACCTGTGAACTGAGTGCTTCTTCCACCCCTCCAAAAGCTGGATTAAAAAGTAATGAGGTATTTACAAACAGATTTGGTTTCTTCACAGTTCGGAGACACAAGGGTCTATTAAGAGGTACTGGCGTGTCTCCAAGCTTTCCTACCTTGCCAGTTTAAAAAACAAAACAAAACCACAAAACTGGTTGTCCTTTTGAAATGAAACATGGGTTTTCTCACTAGAGGCCTCCTATTAGTACCCCAAGCTCCACGGCCTGGAATCAAGTTCCCAACGTCATTGTCTAAAGGTTCACAGGAAACAGAGGTGGTGGAACGGGCCTCTGCCTAGGACCTTCGAGAGTCACTGCTGACTAGAGCGGGCTACGAGAACCGGGATGACCCCAACTCACATGTGCACAGACAAGACAAACATAAACAAGACTGCTGCACCACGACTGGGAGTCCCTACATGTGATCTTTCTCCTGCACAAGAATTGGTGTTATGTGTGGGAGCCACGTACACCGTCACCTGGGAAGATCATCTCGACTGACACCCTTTTTCGTTCCTTCTGCTGTTTATTTTTGCGTGCCCTCTACCCCCCCGCCTGTGGAGTAGCTGGCGGTCTGAAATTATATTAATCAGTATTCGCCATCTGATCTTTTTTCTGAAACGTGTTATTAATGGGGTTTTTTTTTCAATTGTTTTAAATCTTGCTATGTTTTTATGGATATTGTACATCGCCCAGGGCCCTGAAATAGCAGGGATTGGGCGATTAATAAATTCAATGTGTAAATAAAAATACAAAAAAAGCCTTTTTTTAACCACTGGAAAATTTCAGCCGGTTCCCAAAGTTGGAGATGCGTGATGAACCAGACTGGCGTACTATGTTTTGTATGTGATGGCATCATAAGTCTTTTTTCCCATGTAACTCATGGTATGTGAATAGTTTCAGAGGGTGGCCGTGAAGGTCTAGAGTGGGGCTGTGATCACACACACTAAATAATCCACTTTCAGTCCACTTTCAAACTGGATTTTACTGTGTGAACTGGCAAACTCCAGTTGGAAAGTGGATTGAAAGTGGATTATTTAGTGTGTGTGGCCGCAAGTGTAGAACAGTCCACAGTAGCGCCTTAGAGACCAACAAAATTTTCAGAGCATGAGCGTTCGAGACTCAAAGCTCCCTTTGTCAGATAGGAGTAGGAATGGAGATCGGAATCTTTTTATCCCGGAAGATGGAAGCAGTGTTGTAAAGAATGCCTGTAAAGGATGCAGAGATACAATGCATATTGCAATCAGCTGAATTAGAGTAGAGGGGAAATGCTTGTATGTGAAGAAGGCCTGAGGTGGTGAAACTTTCAAGGACTTGACAGATACACACAGAACAGCTGGGCAAACAACACGCACGCATGCACACACAAACACACGGGTGAGAGCACACCACTGATTCCCAAACTGTGTCGTAGGACACCGCCTTGGCGGGGAGGGCAGGGTAAAAGTTAAACAAACAAACAAACAAACAAACAAGAACATAAGAGAAGCCAATGTTGGATCAGGCCAATGGCCCATCCAGTGGTCAAAAATACCAGCGGCCACCAGGAGGTCCAGCAGTGGGGCCAGGACACTAGAAGCCCTCCCACTGTTGCTCCCCCCCCCAAAGCACCAAGAATACAGTGCATCCCTTGCCCCAGACTGAGAGTTCCTACCTATACCTTGTGGCTAATAGCCACTGATGGACCTCTGCTCCATATGTTTACCTAATTCCCTCTCTAAGCTGCCCATGCTTGTAGCCACCACCACCACTTCCTGTGGCAGTGAATTCCATGTGTGAATCACTCTTTGGGTGAAGAAGCACTTCCTTTTATCTGTTCTAACCCGACTGCTCAGCAATTGTACCGCCTACTAGACTGTGCTGCCTACTAGAGATGCCGAAATGTCCTTTGAAAAATTAAACCTCCAGATCAGATTCAACCACCCTTTGATGCCTGTTGGAGTTGCAAGTGCAGCACGGATCTGCACTCACTCTGCAGCAGCTTCATCCTAAGAAAGGGTGTGACGATGCGCTGGGTTTCCCTGACCTGTCGTCAACAAGGATGGGGAAATCCCAGAAGCATCAACAATGCGCAGAAACACACAGCCCAGCTTTGAGCCCTCAATGGATGGGGCAAAGGAGAGGAAGGGACAGCAAGAGGACAAACCAATCTAGGTTTAGTGCTCAAATGAAGCACCCCTCCGATTTTAACTTATCGAAAGTTTGGGGACCACTGGTGCAGCAGATTCAAACATTATCTGTGCAGAGACAAGGCACAACCTTGCTTGTTCAAAGACAGAAAACAGGCCTGTGCACCTGTACACAACAATGGTGGACTTGGTCAACAGCACCTGCATGATCACGAAGACACTTGTGCAACAACCTTCTACAAGGATTCCAGCCTATCACTCAAATGGTCACTCACAAGCGTATTTGTGCGTGGTTCTCTGACGCCCATGCCCTTCAAACACATATGGATGGGGCAAAGGAGAGGAAGGGACAGCAAGAGGGCAAACCAATCTAGGTTTAGTGCTCAAATGAAGCACCCCTCCGATTTTAACTTATCGAAAGTTTGGGGACCACTGGTGCAGCAGATTCAAACATTATCTGTGCAGAGACAAGGCACAATCTTGCTTGTTCAAAGACAGAAAACAGGCCTGTGCAGCTGTACACAACAATGGTGGACTTGGTCAACAGCACCTGCATGATCACGAAGACACTTGTGCAACAACCTTCTACAAGGATTCAAGCCTATCACTCAAATGGTCACTCGCAAGCATATTTGTGCGTGATTCTCTGACGCCCATGCCCTTCAAACACAGCCAGTAGATTTACCAGCCTGCACATATTTTCAGCTGGAGAGGCGCCCACACTGTGCTGCAAGTTTGATGTGGTGAAAAGTGGGAGGGAGAGGAGCGGTATAATTTGTACCTCTGCAATCAGGAATGGAGTGTTATGGGATGATTCACCGAGCCACCAAGCCAATGCCATTCCCCCTTCTCCCACACAGCTGGGATGAGCCTTTGAGTCATGAATTCCAGCATGAGACTCTGGTTTAATCTGTAAACATCGCCTATGAAGGTCCGAAAGGCACCAGTCACTTTTGAACACTTGAATCCACGGGTGTCTCTGAATTCATCAGCCTGCTGGTGGCATGAGCTCGGAATTCACCATTTGTGAATTCAGCACGATGCCACCCGCGTACTTGAACTGTGATTGGCTAGCTGTGCGTCACATGGGCTCCGGCCAAACAGGCAAAGTCGCTTTGGTGAAGACACAGCAGATGATTCAAAGACAAAGCTAACTTTAAAAAGTTCAAATGAAAATTCAAGTGTGCGTTCCGTCCTTGGATTTGATTTGCAAATTTGGAATGCAAAAGTTATCTGAAGCTGCATCCTTTGCACAGAAATTCTTTCAGTAGAACTACCCATTCTGAGCTATCATGTGATACAGTACTCCAGAATGCAGATGGAACATTGCATGGTCGAAGGTTCCCCTCCTGATATCCTTGACCCCAAGACAATTCCCTGCTGGTAGGAACCAAGCACATTTGAGAGGCCAAGCAAGAACCCTCCTCTCTGACTTGCTAGATTTACACAGCTGAGTACATTTTTGACATTCAGACATTTAATTTCCCTGTCATGGATGGCCATACGATGATGCCTTAAAACACCCACGATGCCCTGCCTACTCTGGTTTTTGAGGGCTTAAATGTTTCTACTACACATGACAGCATTGCTCAGCATTCCTGAAAAATACAGACTGTGGAGTTTTCGGAGGTCACGCTTTCCCTGTCTGAAGGAGCTAATCCTGCCTGCCGAAATTGTTTATTATGCCAACATTCTAGCATGTTGCTCTGCAGAGCTTTGTGGAAAGTTTCATGAACTTTAAGCTTAAATGGGGGGGGGGGGAATCAACTTTTCAGGAGAGCGAGAGAGCCTGAAATTATGCCAAAGAGACTCCTATATATTTTTTAATTTAGTCTTCTTCCTTAATTTCTAATCTGCTACCCATTCCTTTATAATAAAAAAAAACACAAAAAGGATGCAGTGCTTCGGATCCTCTTTTTATTCTGCAGACAAATAATCCTTATAACGGATTCTCCCCCTTTTCTGGTGGACTAAAGGCTGGCAACCGAGGCAACTGGGTAGTTTGGTGGCTTCCCAGACCCTGGCCTGTCCAGCCTCCTCGAAAGAGATGCCTGTGACACCCCTCCTCCCCTGCACTCTTGAAGTGGTACAGTTCAAGAAGGAGCAATACTTTTGGATCACATGATATTTCTGTACAGGTAGTTCATTTCATGTAGCTTTTAAATGTTTTTAAAAAACGGCTGCATAAATGCTTCTGAAGTTGTAAAGCGAGAATGCTTCTGATTGTGGAAACAGAAGCCTACCTCTTCCTCCACTGGTTTCAAGCCCCGTGCAATTCTGGCAAGAAGCAAACGGGGCAGGGAGAGGTTGATAAACAGTGGGGCAGATCAAGCAGAACTAGAAATCTGTCCCAAAAGGCCAGCTGACTTCACCCCCTGCCTGAAGGCAGAATCAGCCACAGACTGAGCTCTGCACAGCCAAAGTCTCCCAGACCCACCTAGGTCAAAGTCAGGGAGGGGCTCAGTGGAAGAGCTTCTGCCTATTATGCAGCAAGTCCCAGGTTCAATCCCTGGCATCTCCAGTTAAAGGGATCAGGTAGTAAGAAACATGAGAGTCCTCTGCCTGAGACCCTGGAAAGCCGCTGCCAATCTGAGGAGACAACGCTGACCTTGATGGACCAAGGGACCGATCAGGCAGCTTCATGTAGAGAGCAACAACCCCATAGAAGGTGCCTGGGGAGCAATCGTTCCCAAGGAGTCCTCCAAGCCACTCTGGACCCATGGTGCAGGGGACGATCAAAGACACTACATCCATATGAAAAAGTCACCGGGTTTCTTCCTTCCCATACAAATAAGCCAAGCTTTTGCAAACGCTTCACCAGCCCATGAAAATGCATGCAGGCTCCCTTTTTTACCCTTTTTCTTTACAGCATCTCACCTACACACTCAATGATATGCACAGGCACTCCTTACTACCGCATACAGGTCCCTGATAACACCTGTACACCTACACCTACACGCACACAGGCGCATATGCTTTTATGAAATACACACACACACACACAAATGAATGAATCCTGGGCCTGTCAACCTGCATTTTTTAAAAAGTTGGCTAAACAGACTTTTGGCTTTGGCTCAATTAATCAACTGTATTTAAAGCAACTGGAGGGATACCAAAAATGAAAAGACAGGCGCCCCTTTGAAAACACCGAAAAGAAACGCCTCGTTTCTACCAAGTCCAAGATGGCTTGCAGTTTAATAAACAGAGCCAGCCGCTCACTGTTAGGAAAAAGGCCAGCTCTTCTTGTTCTTTCCCCCCTTTCATACAAAGAGTTTCTTACTACAGTTACTCACCAAAGCCAAAACACATTCCAAAATGAACACATCTCATCTGTACTGTGTGGCTGGAGTTGCCAGCTCTGGGTGGGAAATACCTGGAGATTTTGGGGGTGGAGCCTGGGCAGGGTGGGATTTGGGGAGGGGAGGGACCTCAGCCGGGTACAATGCCAGAGAGTCCACACTCCAAAGCAGCCATTTTCTCCAGGGGAGCTGATCTTGCTCGTCTGGAAATAAGTTGTGATAGCAGGAGGTCTCCAGGGGCCACCTGGAGGTTGGCAACTCTAACTGTGGAAGATCCCGATTTCAAAGACAAATGGAAGTTGTTTTCGGCGACGTCAGCCATTTTGTGGTGTTTATCTTTGTTTTTTTATTGCTGTCAGGAAACGCCAAGTGGTCACACCCCTGAAACTCAAAACAGCCGCTAGCTCTGGAAGCAAACAGAAAATTAAACCTCTCCCACCGGAAGGAGGGCATCTGGGGTATCTATACGGATGCGCTGTGGTCCACCCTTCCATCTCAGCCCTACCAATTAATCTGAGGGGGATACATGTTCAAGCCACAATTAAAGCTCTAGTTGTGTAACTATTGATTCAACGGACTAATTAAAACTCAGCCACTGCCACACACCGATATCCCTGATTACATGCCGACGTATGCGCTCTTGCAAACACACATACCGTTAACATAACCAACATACAGCGAGTTGGATCCAGCCGGCTTTGTCGCCCCATCGGCCCTAATTCCCCTCCTTACCGCAGCCGCCATCCCGCATGGCTTTTGTACATGGAGCTCCCATGATTCCCAACGTCATCAAGCCAAGCCAAAAAGTGAATGCCTCCGGAACACGTCTGAAGCCTACAGCTGAACTAAAATCCCCGTTGGCTGCAAAATGTGTGCGATTTAAAGAATTATGTTGTCCTCCCTTACCCCTATGAAATTGTTAGTCCCTTGTGTGAAACCGTGTAACTGTAAATCGCTCAGAGCCAGCAGCTCTGCCGGATTGAGCGATCAATACATCGAAAGGTATTATTATTATTATAGCCTTTCCAGATGTTACAGGGGGCGCCCTTCTCCAATGGCAAAACCAGCTGGATCCAACCCAGAATCTAGCACACACACTGGCTCGCCACCCAGTTGCATATGCCAACACACTCCTCCTAAACCGCACGCATTGGTGTGATGTCTGCTAAAGCTCAGTCTCTCACACAGCACTTTCACGCTCTCGGCGACTTCCATTAACCCTAAACCATGCCTCGTTTCTACTTAAGATTTCACTGTCGAGCACAATTTCAGTCCCAAGAAATGCACGTTTCTTCCCATTCTCTTTATGCAGCAAATTCCTTGTGATTTCATTTCACACATGTGCAACTGCGGTCCTTATGCGCCTCCCCCCCCCGTTCATGTGTCCCATCCTGTCTGCACTGTATTTCTGTACTGTTCAAACAGCAGAGTTTTGTGCAGCAAGGAATTTCTAACCAACGCCACCCCTCCCCAAAGCCTGATGGTCCTTCCATTCCGGAGCGTTCGGCAAGGGGCACAATGGGTTAATAGACCACTTTCCACACCCCCAGTCTGGACTGTCCATCTTCAGTAACTATTCAAGTTGATGATCTGTGGTTCAGCCCAAGTGGGACACCCTTTGGCTGCTCACGGGAGTTCGACGTTCCGCACAGGAGGTTATGATCCTGAGGCATATGCTGTTGTAGTTGATAATAACAACCCCACAGAAGCAGCAGGGTTCATTTATGCACAAAAGAGGTACAGCCACAGCAAGCCATTTCTTCACATTGCTGGGAACCCCTATGAGATACCCCAAACAGCATCAGGACGGGGACAGATGGAGTACGAAAGCGACAGTGTCCTTTGGGCCGATGTCCATCTTCCTCAATACGTGGGAAGTTCGGCGGCCACTGGAAAGGGGATGTCTATCTGATGGAGCAGGTTTCCAGTTCGTTTTCCTGAACCGGCCATTCCTCTCCCACAAAGTGCAGGCCTCTTCTCTTGCTCTTTGACCACCGGACAAAAGTTTTTCCAACCCTGATTTCTTTTTTTAAAAAAAATCCCACAACTTTGAACTCCCGCATCCCCCTCCCTTGAACGTCCGTCCCCTCGTCAGCCAAAATAGGGATTCTCATTCTGGAAGTTGTAATCTGGACAGACCTTCTGAACCAGCTTGTAGTCAATGCTGAAGAAGGAGATGAAAATGCAGATGACTTTGAAAGGCTTGGCGCAGAGCCAGGCGGCGTGGCTCTGCGTATGCTCGGTAAAGCAGATCTTGGAGGGGTCGTAGAGGCAAGGCTTGTTCTTCCGTGCCCGGTTAGTCTTCTCGTACTCCACGTGGCAGTTGAAGGTCTTGGATTCCTTGGGCTCGGCTAAGGTAGACTGCTGGGGCTGGAAGTGCTGGGTTTGGATAGGGGGGACCAAGACATCGAATTCCACCACCTTGGTGGGCGGCACGATGCTCACCGAGACATTGCCCAGACTGGAGGAGTTGTGCCGGAAGTAGACACTGAAGGTGCCGTTAATGTGATCCACGATCTTGCCTGTCACCAGCAAGCTAAATTTGAGGGTCTTGATGTTGAAATAGAAGTCCCCCCAGCCAAAGATCTTCTTGGTACGCCCGGCTTTCAACGAGGGCTTCCTCTTGGCTCGCTGGTTGAAGTGGTCCATTGCTGTCTGGTTCTTACTCCAGTCCCATGGATTCAGGGCGCCACCATATGGGTCTAGCTTGGCTTTGGAAGGCTCGCCGGGATATATCCGAGCGGGGCTGAGCGGGTGAGGTTTCAGAGCGGTGCTGTACGGCCCGGGCTTCAAGACGCTGGAGGGACCCATCTCCAGGTAGTTCAGGGTCTTGGTCATATGGCCTTCCACACGTGCAACCTATTGAAGAAGTAGAAACGAGGAGAAGAAGTTAGACCTGGCATGCTCCATGATCCTGTATTATCTACACGCTGCAAAGCCTTCCTCAACCCTACCTTGCATACATATGCTCACCTTCAGGGCTCCTAAAAGATTATAAGGTATGTCTGTGAGATGCTTTGTCTCTGTGGATACAGCAGCAGGAGGTCATTTTCCCTAGTTTGTCTAGTCCTATCTTCAGACTACACAAACGGAAGCGTCGTAACTCTATATTCAGACCCCCAAATTCTGCAAGGAGGAGCAGCCAAATTCCACAGCCTGATGGGACTATTAAGCCAAGGCATATCTGCATACAGACAGCCTTACTTATTTTAGGGTACATGAGAGATTTTGCCTTAACTCGGCATAACTGGAAGAGGGCTGTTCCAATTTTTGTGGCAATGACTGGGGAAACACAGAGTTGGGATCCACAGAATACTGAGATACAGTGTCCATGACCCAGGTTCAAATCCCCACACTACCATGAAAATTCACTGGGTGATTTTGGGACGGTTACTCTCTTGCTGTCTACCCTACCTCACAGGCTTGATGTTGAGAGGATAAAATAGAGGAAGAAAGAATGATGTCGTAAGTTACTTTGGGTCCCTATTGGGGAGGAAAAGGGAGCATTAGTATCTAAATAAATGGAACTCGGGACACTGGTATGCAATGCTCCCTGTAAGCTGTGGAGTCTTGTGAGCAGAAATTCTACTTTGTGAGCCACTGGCATTAAAGTTGTGAGTGAGCAATTTGGCTACTGCATAAATTAGTTTGCTCTGGAGCCATCCTTCCTGAGCTGAGACAAAAATGTGTGAGCTGGAAGCTAAACTACTGTGGGCTAGCTCACATTAATTCAGCTTACAGGGAGCACTGCTGGTGTGCACACAAAAGTCCACAGAATTTAATGGGTTTTTGGGTCCCCCCTCCCCCATCAAGTCACAGCTGACTTATGACAACCCCATGGGACTTCCAGGGCAAGAGACATTCAGAAGTGGTTTGCCATTGCCTGCCTCTATTTCACAACCCTTTGTACTCCTGGGTGGTTCTCCTATCCAGAGACTAGACAGAGCTGACCCTGCTTAGCTTCTGAGCTCTGATGAGGTCAGGATAACCCGGGCCACACAGGTATAAACACATCTTATTCTGTGCTGGAATGTGACTGAGGACCAAACTACTTGTTTGGCTTTTTTAAAGAGTCAGGACAAGGTTCCTTGGACCTAACTCAGGTACCCGGCAGCCACACAGCAGCTGCTGGTCATGAGCCAGTGTTCCCTCTAAGCTGAGTTAGTGTGAGTTAGCTCACAATTTTTTAGCCTCCGGTTCACATGTTTTTGTCTTAGCTCAGGAAAGATGTCTCCAGAGCAAGCTAATTTATGCAGTAGCCAAACCGCTCGCTCACAACTTTAATGCCAGTAGCTCACAAAGTAGAATTTTTGCTCACAAGACTCCACAGCTTAGAGGGAACATTGGTCATGGCTATTAAAAAAACAAAGGGGAGTCCATTTGGGCTTGGAGCACTGCTTGGCTCCTGCCCCACCCCCCCGGCTTTTTTCCTGCACTGGAACAGAGCTGGGGGAGAGTGAGATCTGCATTTCTGTGGCTCCAAGTGGAGTATTCTACGCGCTTGGAGCAGCAAAAAACGAGGAAATTACTCTCCCGCCCCCAAGCGTGTTTGGGGCCCAGGCAAGCTGTGCTTTATTCTTTAATAGCCAGACCCAATGCTTAAACAAGTGGATGTCAAGCTTGGTTCTGACAGCTATACAGAAGAAGCAAAAGAACAGGAATTGGGAAGAAATGATCCAGGAGATTCCTCTGCACAGCCTTTGGCATGCTACATCTGCCCCGAGCCTTCAGAGAAAGGCAGGATACCGATATTTTAATAAATGAATATTATTTGTTCTGAAGAAGAAGGCAAAAATAAAAACAAATCTAGAAGGGAAACTTAACTAGGTGATCATGTGATCACGGTGATTTACAACCTGCTGCAGTCACTACTACAAGAACCTACCCCCCCCCCCCCCCGATTCTAGATATTATATAGTCATGTCCCATGAATTTCTTGAGGACAAGAAACCCACACAACCTTCTAAAGAGGAATGGTCAATCAGATGGATGGATGGATGGATGGATAGATAGATGGATGGATGAATGGATGGATTAGATAGATGGATGGATGGATGGATGGATGGATGGATGGATGGATGGATGGATGGATAGATGAATGAATGGATGGATGGAACTAAATCTCCCCCCCGAGTGTCTTTAGGATTGCAATGATTTTCCAGGATTCTGTGGCAACTCCCCTGGTTTGCAAGAGAAGCTCTGCTCTGCATTCTGAGAACAAAACTGAACAGGGGTGGAGAAAGCGAACTTAAGATAGCCGAACAGAATGTAGAAGGAGCACAGCAGAGGAAGGCAGGAAGGCAGCCTCAAATTTATGGCACTAATTCTCAAAGGAAATTACAAAACGAATGCTACACCCAATAATGCTTAGCGTCTGTATCACTCGCATTATCATATATATTATCTTAATAATTGTTACAACAATCCACAGGGAGGGGTCGTGGCTCAGTGGCTGAGCATTTGCTTGACACGCGGAAGGTCCCAGGTTCAATCCCTGGCATCTCCAGTTAAAAAGATCAGGTAGGAGGTGATACGAAAGACCTCTGCCTGAAACCCTGGGCAGCCACTACCAGTCTGAGTAGACAACACTGACCTCGATGGACCAAGGGTCTGATTCAGTATAAGGCAGCTTCATGTTTTCATGTGTGTCCTGTACAATGTTCCCTCTAAGCTGTGGGGTCTTGTGAGCAAAAATTCTACTCTGTGAGCTCCTGGCATTAAAGTCGTGAGCGAGCGATTTGGCTGCTGCATGAATTAGTCTGCTCTGGAGTCCTCCTTCCTGAACCAAGACAAAAATGTGTGAGCAAGAGGCTAAAAAACTGTGAGCTAGCTCACACTAACTCAGCTTAGAGGGAACCCTGGTCATGTTATGTCAACATTACGATCTCCCTATTTTTCATAATGGAAGATGGGGCAGAAGCTGACCCTGAGCCCCCCACATCAGTTCACAGCTGGGTTCATGTGTGGACTGGGGACTTCTCAGCTGCCAATTTTTGGGCTCTTTGCTACACCAGCTAAGCTGAAAAGAGAGACAGAGGAGGGGGTCATATAGAGGGTTGCCAGTATTTAAGCTCTGTCACTGGCATTCAGATTTGGGGGGCATCAAGCTCCCCCCACACTTGAGGGTGTCTTTTAAGATGCACACCTGCTTGTGGTAACTGCAGCACATATAAACGGGAGATGTGCGGTAATAATCTGGAACTCACAGTTCAGCTACATTTTACATTTACTGCGTAATTTGCTCCCATTTTATTTTAAAATGTGTATATGTGTGGGACAGGGGCCATGGTGGCTCCGAGGTTAAGACGCTGAGCTGCAGACTGGAAGGTCTATAGTTCGGCATTTCGAGACCCGAGTGCTGCATGACGGAGTGAGCTCCCGTCTCTGGCCCCAGCTCCTGCCAACCTAGCAGTTCGAAAGCAAGACATTGCAAGTAGATGAATAGGTACTGCTTCAGTGGGAAGATAACAGCGTTCCATGCACCTCAGCGTTTAGTCCTGCCGGCCACATGACCATGGAAACGTCTTTGGACAGTGCTGGCTCTTTGGCTTAGAAACGGAGATGAGCACCGCCCCCTAGAGTCCAATTTTACTAGCTTTCGAGCAAGGGAAACGTTTACCTTTTTATGTGTGGAACGGTCCATCTCTTCAGAGTCACAGGATCGTGACTACAGATGGTATGATACCTGGTGGCATGTGGAAGTACAGCCATCAGTACTACTACGAACAAGGGGCTGAGAATTTGTGGGGTGGCATCTCATTTTCCCCCCTGTATCCCTCTTCCCCACACCATTTCTTCTTTTCCTTCCCCTGGCAGCCCTCACAGCCTATCTCCTTTCCCTGCTTCCTTCTCTCCCTCCCACTCATCAACTGACCTATCATTATCTGCCTGCCTTTCTCTTTCCCTCTTTTCCTCCCTCTGGCAGACTCTTCCCTTATCTTCCCACGCACCCAGCTAACGTTCCCCCCCAGTTTCCCCCCTCACTTGCTTCCTTATCCTCTCCCCTTTACCTGCTTCCTTCCCTCACTTCCATCTTTTACCTTTTTTGGCCTCCTCCAATCACCAGTCTTTGTCTGACGAACAAAGCCTCGGAATGCTGGGCAATAGTGTTGTGGTTGCCTAGCAACCCCCAAAACTGGCTACTGAGATCTCAGTGAGCATTCATTTCTTAAAGGTACAGTTGTTGCTTTTATTGTGGTAGAGGTTTATAATCCTCTAACCTTTTTGTTTGTTTTTTGTTTTCAGATTTTTCTGCAAACTTGGGTCTTTCCTCAAGTTTGTGGAAAATTGCTCCCATCTGACCCTGGCCCCACTGTGAGGAGTTTTTGTTCCATACCCTTGGGTCTGGTTCAGAAAGAGATATAAAATGAGTTAACATGACATCACAGGGCTCTGTCCCATGACACCACCAGAACCTGACCCTCATCATGTATGTATGCTGCCCTCAAGCCCGCCAGCTATTGGGATCAGACACGTGGTAGAGCACTTCTAGTTGTTATAAACCATTGGATACTGTTGAACAAAATGAACTAGGCCTGATTGTTTTGACATAACAACATCAGCCTCCTCTATTGGCTTACAGTCCACTGGCTGTTTCAGCTACTCTGTCCCACCTACCTTCTTCCAGAACTCTCTGCCATGTTTGCTTGCTTCCCAACTCACCATTATTCACGAATTCCACCATCAGCTCCTCCTAGCCTAGGAAAGCTTTCTTGCCAACACAGCAGTTGGGTGACAGGCTTTGATGGATGAATGGCATTCTTATTGCCATTGCCAGAGCTGTCTGATTTGCAGGCGTGTGGCCTATTCATCAACAATGAGCCTTGACTGGCACATGCTACACCAAAGGGACCAGATCCATGCAAATGAGAGGCCTAGAAACGTTTCCAGGGTGACCTCTGGAGCGGAATAGGCAAATCTAAATTTTGGCCTGTGAGGTATTCCAACAACTACAGAAGGAACCGAACGTCAACATCCCATCCCTCTGTTCACCGAAGGGACAACGGACTTCCAACAGAAAATGCATATGAACACAGGACAAAGCTCTCCTGGGTTCCTTGGACAAAGGGAAAGTTATAAACCAGTTTGAGACTGCAGCACAGCTGCCTGTCCTGAGAATCTTCACAGTGGTAAAGAACTGGGCAGCACATGAGTTTTTACTGGGCCCGAAAGTAAGGGAAAGACAAAATCAAATTTGAAATATGACACATGTCACTAGCAAAAACAGCTGATTAGGTTAATCCCTGGGACCAACCTCCTAATCCAGCCTAATATTCCGAGAGGCATGTCAAGATGCTGTTTGCATGAACTAAAGTGTAGATTTGAAGAGGAATGATGCTTTACTCTGGCTAAGTGTGAGCCAGGAATTCCCTAGTTCAAATCCTACCCCAGCCACAAACACAGCAGGTATGTCTCAGGACCAGGGCTCCCCCACACTTGCAACAGGGGTGTAATAAGTAGGGTTGCCAGCCTCCAGATGGGGCCTGGAAATCTCCTGGAATTACAAGCGATATCCAGACTGCAGAGATTAGTTCCTCTGGAGAAAAATGGCTGCTTTGGAGGGTGGGCTCTGCAGCATTATACCCCACTGAAGTCTCTCTCCACCACTAACCCTGCCAATTCTCCCAGACTTTCCCAAACCAGACTTGGCAATCCTAGTGATGGGGCTGACTTTCATTATGGAGTTGTTGTAAAGACGACTCAGAGAGGTATGTGCCAGTTTCCTTTGACAAAATATGGGAGGCTTTTGATTGACTCTCCTGTCATTTTTTTAAGGTTAAAAAGGCAGCTGCAGGGCCTCCTGAGTTTGTTTCATCACAGCGCAGGGTTGTGTTGTTGTTTTGTTTGTTTTCAGCCTTTTCCTCTTGTGCCATTTGCTCACTAGAAATCACCCTCAGTCCAAGCTGCTGTTATCCCCGGTAGAGAAAAAAAGATGAGTGGAAAAGGATAGCTCTAGAAATCACTGGAATCTCTATGTTAAGAACATCCCAGTTTTACCCTACACTTTCTGGAAATTCCTAGAGATTTTGTCGCTCTAGGAATTGCTGGGAACGCAGGCGTATACCGACTTAGATCCCAATCCTTTTTTTTTTTAGAAAAAAAGGGAGCAGGTGAAAGGATTCTCCACGTGGCTGCTGTTTAAACTTACAAAATAAGTTAGGAGATGTCATCCCCCGTGTTTCTAGGGTTGCAGAAAAGGGCAACTACAATGATAAGGACACTTTCCCTATGAAGAAAGGTTAAGGCGCTTGGGGATCTTTAGATTGGAGAAACAATGGCTGAGGGGTGACATGATAAGAAGAAGAGAAGAGGAGATTGGATTTATACCCCGCCCTTCACTTGGAGTCTCAGAGCGGCTTACAAACTCCTTTCCCTTCCCCACCCCACAACAGACACCCTGTGAGGTAGGTGGGGCTGAGAGAACTCTGACAGAAACTGCTCTTTTTCAAGGACAGCTGTGCCAGAGCTTGTGACTGACCCAAGGTCACATCAGCAGGTGCAAGTGTAGAAGTGGGGAATCAAACCCGTTTCTCCCAGATGCATGGGATAGAGCAGGTAGAGAAAGAAGTACTTTTCACCCTTTCTCACAAGACAAGAACTCGTGGGCACTCAATGAAATTGCTGAGCAGTCAGGTTAGAAGGTAGAACAGATGAAAGGAAGTACTTCTTCACCCAAACAGTGATTAACACATGGATTAACACTGCTGGCTAGTGGCTATAAATAAGAAGGAACTCTTGGTCTCTGTGGCAAGTGATGCTCTGGTGCTGGGGGGAGGGGCAACCCCCTCACCTCTTTTAATAGTATTGGATTACTTATAGTTTTTTTTTTAAATACAACTCCTGAACATCGGCCACTGATGGACCCCTGCTCTGCTCCAGCCTCCATATGTTTGTCAAATTCCATCTGGAAGCTGTTCATGCCAGCCACCACCACCACCTCCTCCTGTGGCAGTGAATTCCATGTGTTAATCAATGTTTGGGTGAAGAAGTACTTCCCTGTGAGTTTGGAGCCTCAACGGCCCATAGGATATAATGGGGCCGAAATTGACATTTGGATGCCCCAAAAGCCGAAATTGGCCGAAATTGACATGCGGGAGTCTTTCTGCAGGCCGAAATTGATTCTGCCCTGCCCGATTTGGGCACATCCAAATCGGGCGAATGTTTTTTTTTTTTTTGGCAAGAAGAAGAAGGAGGAGGGGGAGGAGGAGGAGGAGGAGGAGGAGGAGATTGGATTTACCTAAATTCTCCCCTAGTGGGCAAATACTCACTCCCTACAGCTATTTCAGGTTAGGAATGGTGCAGAGGGAAAAGGCTGGAAAGCAAAGAACCCCCAAAATACACCTAATTAAAATGGTTGTAGATTTTGCCATGTGTGAATCAGCCCTCATCCCTGCCCTCCTTTGTATTAGAACTGGAGGCCTTTATGCTGACTCTTGGCCTCAGTCTTCACTTTGAAGAAGAAGGAGAGAGTGGATTTATACCCCAACCTTCACTCAGCGTCTCAGAGCACCTTACAAACTCCTTTCCCTTCCCCTCCCCACAGCAGACACCCCGTGAGGTAGGTGGGGCAGAGAGAGCTCTTTTGAGAGCTGCTTTTTCAAGAACAGCTCTGACAGAACTATGGCTTGCCCAAAGTGATCCAGCAGCTGTGTGTGGCGGAGTGGGGAATCAAACCTGGTTCTCCCAGATCAGAGCCCGCGCACTTAACCACTACACCGAACTGGCTCTCTTGATCTGACAGAGCTACACTTGATGGGACGCCCAACCTCTCTCGGGATACTCATGACAGCAGGGAAAATGGTGCCTCTATGAAGATTTGAATTTGTCCCCGCTCTTTGACTTACAAAAAGGAGCTGCGGTGGCTCAAGTGGTTAAGACGCTGAACTGCAGGCTGTGGAAGGTCGGTAGTTCAGCAGTTCGAGACCCGGGTGCCGCATGACGGAGTGAGCTCCCGTCTCTAGTTCCAGCTCCTGCCAACCTAGCAGTTCGAAAGCAAGAAACTGCAAGTAGATAAATAGGGACCACTTCGGTGGGAAGGTAACAGCATTCTGTGCGCCTTGGTGTTTAGTCATGCCGGCCACATGACCACGGAAACGTCTTCGGACAACGCTGGCTCTTTGGCTTTGAAACGGAGATGAGCACCGCAACCCTAGAGTCAGACTCGACTGGCTTTCGAGCAAGGGAACCTTTACCTTTACCTTAACTTCTGCTGGTTCTTGCTCTCCCCTTCCCTGCGCTGGATCAAACAGCTCATCAGCACCTCGTGCTTCGTGGCAGGGAGGGAACGTGTACGCTGTCATCAGCTTTTCTTTTGAGCAAGTTGATAACAAGAGGCAAGGAGCCCACTCACGAGGGGGGAAAAAGGCCTCTGGCAGAGCTCTGTGAAGCCTTGATGAATGCCACAGGAAGGCCCCTCCTTTCTCCCTCCCCTGCCTCGACTGAACAGAATGGCTCTACTCCTCAAGATATTTGCCCGGAGGCCCTGGAGTATCGCTCGGAGGAATTGAACTTGTGGCTCACAGATCTTTGCCCCACATCCCTCAGCACAAAGCCAAAGGGGGAAAGGGGGGGGGAAAGAGACAGAAAAAGCAAGAAAGGGGGAGAGGAGAGTGGAAGTAATAAAACAGCGCCGTCGTGCGCGTCTGTCTTAAGCCACCCCCTCGCTACTGATGCTTCTTGACTGATTGGTTCCGGCCCAAATCCCCCAAGGCGGCAAAACCACACGCGCAGCAGGTGGAGAGGAGCCGCAGACGCAGTGTGCAGTTCACAGGTACAAGGAGCGCACAGGGATGCTCATTAAAAGGGAGACGGGAGCGGCAAAAGGTGATGACTGAAACTGCGGGGAGATTTGCCGGCGGAGGCCGAGGCAGCTTGGAGAGGCGAAGGGGCCAAGCCTAGCCCTGGAGTAAAGACGGTCAGAGCCAGCCTATTAGCAAAGCTGCCTCTCGCCACTTAAATGGCAATTCTATTCTCCTCCGAGCCGGCAAGATGCTCGGAGAGGTCATCTAGCTCCACCACCGGCCTTTCACCAGAGACAGGCCTGCTTATTAAGAGTGCAGCCAGGCAGAGATCAAAAGGCTACCTGCCCCGGAGGGTAGGGCTCGTCACCTGCCAGCACACGCACCCCCCTCCAGATTGACCTAGATACACTGGAACCACAAAAAAAGCACATCCCAAAAATGTTTGTGAAGAGCGAACTATTCTGCCATTTGGGGGCAAAGGGGAAATCCAACTCGGCTCTCACTTAAAAGCCTGTGAACTTTCTGACTTCTCCCCCTTCCGTTTACTTTCATCCTCCTCCAATTCATTTACTCATTCGTTCATTTATTATTCATTTACTTTATTTATATCCTGCCGTTTCCCCCCAATGGGGACCCAAAGCAGCTTACATCATTCTCCTCTTCTCTGTTTTATCCTCACAACAGTCCTGTGAAGTAGAAGAAGAAGAGATTGGATTTATACCCCGCCCGTCACTACCCAAAGGAGTCTCAAAGCGGCTTACAATCTCTTTCTCTTCCCCCCCCCACAACAGACACTCTCTGAGGTAGGTGGGGGCTGAGAGAGCTCTGAGAGAACTGCCCTTGAGAGAACAGCTCTGAAAGAATGTGTGACTGACCCGAGGTCACACCAGCAGCTGCATGTGGAGGAGTGGGGAATCAAACCCAGTTCTCCCAGGTTAGAGTCCGCGCTCTTAACCTGGCTCTCCAGGCTAGACTGAGAGAATGTGATGGCAGTGGGGAATCAAACCTGGAACTCCCAGATCCTAATACAATACTTTAACCACTACATCATACAACAACCATCCTGTGGTGTAGGATGGGCTGTTGTAGAGCCCCGAGTTCATTTCCCCTCTAATCTCTTGGGAAGTAATCCAACACATATGCTCTGTTGTTATGCTATGATGGCAAAATAATGCTTTATCATGATGAATTTGATGAATGCTTTATTACCATGTATTTGCGGTAATAGCGTTTAAGGAACGGGTTGAGTGCATCACGTACAATGACCATACTTAAAGTAGTTGTGGGGGAGGATGTTTAACTTGCCTTTCAAAGGTAAGTGACTCACACCCACCTAGGAGACCTGCCATGTGTTCCCTGAGCTCTGTAGTTCTATGCGGGGAGAGGCCAGGCTGTAGCTGCACAGTGTTTAAATAAGTGCTGTGCAAATTCTGTGTGTACTTTTAATGTGGTCCGTGTGGGTGACTAGAAATAATGTTTGATGACAACACACAGCAGCAAGTTGTGGACCCTTGCCTATCACTGCCACCTCCCTTGTTTCCATCTTACCACTTCTGCAGTGTGGTGGTTTGAGCCCAACTAAACGGGATGGAAAACCTGTGGCCACAAGTTTGCTGTTGCCATTCTACAATGATTCTACAGTGCGGGCCTGCAGCGCAGAGCTGTTTCCCATCCTGCACTTTTTCAAGTGCCAAACCAGCGACAGGGTGTGTGTTTTGGCTGTTTTGGCAATTGAAAAGGAGTGTGTGTGTGTGTGTGGGGGGGCAGAGTTCCATGCCACAGGCATTTAAAAAATCACTGTAAAATGGTGAACCCATGACCTGGATGGCCCAGTCTTGCCCAATCTCATCAGCTCTTGGAAGCTAAGCAGGGTCGGCCCTGGTCAGAACGGGGATGGGAGACCACTAAGGCAGTCCAGACCAATGTTCCCTCTAAGCTGTGGAGCCCTGTGAGCAACAATTCCACTTTGTGAGCTACTGGCATTAAAGTTGTGAGCGAGCGATTTGGCTGTTGCATAAATGAGTTTGCTCTGGAGCCCTCCTCCCTGAGCGAAGACAAAAACGTGTGAGCCGGAGACTAAAAAACTGAGAGCTGGCTCACACGAACTCAGCTTAGAGGGAACACCGGTCCAGACTTCCTACACGGAAGCAGGCAATGGCGATCCATGTCTCTTCATCTCACGTGCCCTGAAAACCCTGCAGGTTCTGCATGAGTCATCTGTGACTTGAGGGCACTCTCCACCACCTAAATGGTGATGGTGAACTCATGAATACCATGACCTCACTGTGATGTCTAGTAAGGCTCAGGGTTAAGACTATGATTTGGAACCCCCCAGATTCAGCCAAAACTCATCCATGGGCCTTGCCGACGGACAATGGGTCACTCACTCTCTCTCGGCCTAATCTACCTCATAGGGTTGTTGTTGTGATAATATAGAGGAGAGAACAATGTTGTCAGCTGTTCTGGAAGTCGCGCTTCCTTTCGATCACCTCCAGCAAGACCTACGGATGGTGGCACTATTCACTGCACTGCTGACAGATCAAGTTGAGGGCGTAGTAGTGGTTAGCGGCCAGTTGGTGTTCGTGGATTATCACCAATCAATCAGTCAAAATGTCTACACTCTCCCCTATTTTTCCCACTCTTTCTCATTCAACACCTCTCGCCACAACTGCCCAATCCTGCCAAGCATGGGGCAGGGTTGGGTTTAGACAAACAGATGGCAGTGAAGCAAGCTCTACAGAATACAGTGGGACTTTCTTCTGAGTAAACATGTATAGTATTAATTTATTTTTAGGGCATTTTTAGCCCACCTTTCTCCAGTCTTAGTCCAGTCACGGACTCAACAACTGTACTCTAAATGTCGTGGAGCTCTTAAAACAACAAAAATCTTCTCTGGATATGGTGCTAGCTACTTCGGCAATTGATGCCTACCCCACCCTATGGGGTAGAGCAGGGGTCCCCAACCTTTTTGAGCCTGCATTTGGAATTCTGAATGACATGGTGGGCGCAGCAACAAAATGGCTGCCACAAAATGGCTGCCACAGGAGGCGGAGCCATCCATAATAAGATTGCCACAGTTTAACTTCAGGAACACAGGGCCGATCTTTGTGCTGAGGTGGTAGCTGTTGCCAAAGCATCACTTTAAAAAATCTGCACAGCCAATCAAATCTCCAAGTGTTAACCAGAAACCTTGCTGGGCAAAAGCCCTGCCCAGCCCCTGCCCCCTTCCTAAAAACACTTGGTGGGCACCAGAAAAAGTGTCAGCGGGCACCACAGCGCCTCTGCTCGGGCCGTTTGATATCGTCGTTTCTGCCGTGCATTGAAACCTTACGTTTTGTCTACCTTCCTTGCTTTTGAACCTCCACCAAAAGCAGCAATCATACATTGTAGATTTCAAGATCAGAGGCTTAAAGGAGTGGGGGGGTGGGGGAGACCTCATTTGGTTCTCTGGGTGTGTTCACAATGAGCTTTTAGTCCCAAAGAATTTGTGCATATCAAATCCTACACGAGAACTGGAAGCAGTCTGAGAAGATACAGCCCTAGTTAAGAGCGCTCCGCTCCCTCCCACTCGAGGCTTCTACACATGGAACCGAGTAGAGAAGACTCCCCAATACCAATTAATTAGTTCAGGCAGCTGCAGCAGAGATCCACGGGTACAACATCCCTTTTGTCTCAGCACGCTAAAGGAGGATGAGCTTCAGATCTGTCTGTTCTGAAAGGAACTCATCTGTGAACACGCAGTCCTTATTGGAGATATTAGACTAAAGGCCTTGCTCACATGTACATGTCTCTACACTTGATTTCTGGGCACAGTGTGTGATCGGCAGCTGAATGTATGAACTGATGCCATTAATAGGCCTCTGGCCTGCAGGGCCGGGTCACAGATTGATGGCAGAACACACACTGGCAGTACGTGCAGCAGGGCCCGAAAGTAAGGGAAAGACAAAATCTGAGGGCACCTTTGGAATTCTGACACAGTAGGGGGGGGGAGCAGCCACAAAATGGCTTCCACAGGAGGCGGAGCCAGACACAAAATGGCTGCAGTGCCTTACCTTCAACCATACCATGAGGATCTTTGTGCTGTAGTGGCAGACACTGCGGAGGCAACGTTTTAAAAAATCTGCACAGGAAATCAAATCTCCGGTGGCCAATCAGAAGTCTTGCTGGGCAAAAGTCTCACCTGGCCCGGCTCACTTTCTAAAAGCACTTGGTGGGTGCTAGGGAAGTTGTTAGTGGGCGCCATGGCACCCACGGGCACCGGGCTCGAGACTACTGATGTATCGTGTGCTTTCTGAACCTATACTTCTCACCTCTGCTTCTCTAAGCCAAGGTAACGAATTGGCCAAGTGCATCAAAATGTGCTGCTGGCTTTGCATGGTTCAGCAGGAACTAACCCATTGTATGTAATATTCGTACACATACCTACTAGCCAAGGCATGGCCCCAGAGAGGATCAAAAAATCCACACACCAAGGCCAGACGAGAGTATGATTCAGTGTTCTGTGAAACCAGGAAAACTCCAATATAACAAACCGGATTTTTCTGCAAACCTGGGGATTTCCCCAGGGTTTGCCGAACATCGACTTATACTTGTGACTGGCTTTGTTGTGTGAAATCTATCTATTGGGGAAAACAACACCTCCCAAAACCAACAAGCGTATGCAGACATTGGCCCTGACCTGGATAGCCCGGGCAAGCCTGATCTCATCAGATCTCGGAAGCTACGCAGGGTCGACTGTGGTTAGTACTTGGATGAGAGACCTCCTGGGAATACCAGTAGTCGGGAGGCGGGGGCAGGCTTTATTCAGCCACCACTCTGAAAATCCTCCAGGCCCCCAGTAGGGGTCAGTCAACAGAGGTCAATGTGACTTCCAGGGACACACACAACACCCCCCAAAGACATTGTGCAAAAAATAAATAAAGGAACTTGGGTGCCATTTTGGCTTGTTATAGCAACACGTTGAGGCAGCGGTACTGCCCATGATCACTATAAGGAAAAGGAGGTGTGACAATAAGGAGTGGATAGATGTGGAGACAGGAGGGAAAAGGGGGGAATGAAGCCTGCAGCAGTGGAAGGATGGAGGGGGGCAACAGAGCCAGTGGGGAGAGAGAAGTTAGCAGGGTGTGTGTGTGTGTGGGATTTCCCCTTTCCTGTGAGCCCTTGCAGGCCCTCACTTGTTTTATATGTTGGTGGGAGAACATGCCATGAATACAGAGGATGACTCCTTTCTTCAGCAGTTGTTCTAATTTTTGTAAACCCATGCTCTATTATTATTATTATATATTTTAGGCTTTCAGAGGCAGTCCTGCATTGTGCCAGACTGAACAAGTTTACAGCACCAAATATTTGCTGCCCTTAAATATATCCCACAGTCAAGACGTCTCTAAATACAGAGCCGATTCACCACTAGGCAGGCTAGGACAGATACGCAAACAGAGAGCTCAGCGGCAGTGAGAAAGTAATTATTAAACCAACAGAAAGGCTGAATCAGCAGCCCGGTTGTAGGCAAGACTCTCTAACTCCACCAATGCCACACACTGTCCTGAGGGGATAACAATACCGCCCGGACTCCATGGCTGTTGTGTGGGTCACTGAGACAGTAATACGTGAAGGGTTCTGAAAGATTAGTATAGGCTAACGTCTATGTAAAGCGTTACTGCTATAGTAACTCACTGTGGGGCATAATATTGGACGAACAAACCAGATGTTATTTGGCAGCTAATAAACTATCAAAATTCCCAGCCAGAAGAGGAACAAAATGACTCCCTCATGGAGAGGAATGAGGTCATGAGAGTTCGGCATTGGATGTCTCTTTACTGGGCAAGATGGAACCAGGCCCATAGCTACCGTGGGGCTCCTGGGCCCCAGCCCCCTAGTGGTTTTTATGGGTCTCCCTCCCAGAGTCTTGGATCCCCCTCCCCCCGATGGCCTGTCAGTGGTGAGGACGAGGGTGGGCGGCACAAACAGCAGCAGTGACACGAGAAGCAGCAGAGGTGACAAGGCTGGGGTGAGAGATGCCCACATGGTGGCTAATGGGAACCCCCGCATTCAGAGGCAGTAAACCTCTGAATACCAATGCTAGGAGGCAACATCAGAGGAAACCCTTGGCCTACGGACCCTGTTTGTTGGCCCTCCAGGGCAACTGGTTGGCTATGCGTGAAGCAGGATGCTGGACTGGATGGACCACAGGTTTGATTCAGGACAACTCTTATGTTATGGGAAGGATATATAATGTCTAACGGCATCTGATTAGTTGCGTTTACTGCTGGTTTATTGTTTTTAAATTTCAATCTCTGTGTGCGCGCGCGTGTGTGTATTTATTGAATTGTATTTATAAACTTTTGTAAACCACCCTGACACCCAATGGAGGGAGGGCAGTATAGAAATCAAATTACTCCTCCTCCTCAGTAAGCTGCGCTTACTCAGCCTGACGTCCATCACAGGACTGCTCTGAGGATGAAATAGGATGACTGCATATATTTTAGTTCCATGGAAGAAACATGGAAATATAATAGTTTCAGAGGGCGGCCATGTTGGTCTGCAGTAGACCGGTTAGATTCAAGTCCAGTAGCGACTTAAAGGTAAAGGTAAAGGTTCCCTTGCTCGAAAGCCAGTCGAATCCGACTCTAGGGTTGCGGTGCTCATCTCCGTTTCAAAGCCGAAGAGCCAGCGCTGTCCGAAGACGTTTCCGTGGTCATGTGGCCGGCATGACTAAACACCAAGGCGCACGGAGCGCTGTTACCTTCCCACCAAAGTGGTACCTATTTATCTACTTGCAATTTCTTGCTTTCGAACTGCTAGGTTGGCAGGAGCTGGAACTAGAGACGGGAGCTCACTCCGTCATGCGGCACCTGGGTCTCGAACTGCTGAACTACCGACCTTCCACAGCCTGCAGTTCAGCGTCTTAACCACTTGAGCCAACCGCAGCTCCTAGTAGCGACTTTAGAGACCAACAAAAGTTTCAGGGGTATCAGCTTTCCCACGAACACATGAAGCTGCCTTCTACAGAATCAGACCCTTGGTCCACCAAAGACAGTATTGCCTTCTCAGACTGGCAGCGGCTCTCCAGGGTCTCAGACTGAAGTCTCTCACATCACCTCCTACCCAACCCTTTTAACTGGAGATGCTGAGGATTGAACCTGGGACCTTCTGCACGACAAGCCGAGGGTCTGCGGGTGAGCAACAGCCCCTCCACACTTAGAGGGGACAAAGTCAAAGCCCCCTCTGTCAGACATGATAGATGGATTTGTCTCAGAATTTTAAATGACTGCAAGCTGGATGCCCTAGTTTGGAGAGCTGGATAGTATAGCTCTAGGTAGGCTTGCCAAGTCCCCCCGGGGGGTGGGGAAACCCCCGCCCCAGAGGCCCGTTCTCCGCCGCCGGCAGATTGGGCCCAAGGGGGAACTCCACCCCGATGTGCACGTCGCCTGGAAGTGACACGGGCACTCTGGGCACAGGGGCACGGTCATCTGAGGGAAAACTCTATGGTTTTCCCTCGGATGGTCGTGGCCCCGCCCCCAGCGTGCCCGCGTCACTTCCGGGCGACATGGATGCGGCGCGCGCGCTCCAGCCGCCAGCCGGGAGTCCCCCGCTGCGGCTGAATTCACACTTGGCAACCCTAGCTCTGGGTAGCCCAGGCTAGCCCAGATCTTGGAAACTAAGCAGGGTTGGCCCTGGCTAGTATTTGGATGGGTGACCTCCAAGGAATACCAAGGGCGTGATGCAGAGGCAGGCAGTGGCAAACCACCTCTGAGACATCTCTTACCTTAAAATTAAGTCTAGTTTGTCACCTAGTGGTGCATAATACTAAAAGAGCTACAACTTCTGGCTGCCAGACAATCTTAGGATCTCCTGGCTATACTACACACAATGTCATACGACAATTATTACCTCTGGAGAAGAAAGGGTTTGGAAAGAGAGGTGGACAAGTTCCCTTCCCCTGAGAACAGGAATATTTTTAAATATTATATCTCACTTTTCTACCCAACGGAGACCCAAAGTGGCTTACATCAGAGAGAGTGACAGGCCCAAGATCACCCAGCGAGCTACCAGAGCATACTGGGGAATTGAACCCAGTTCCCCCAGATCCTAGTCCAACACTTTAACCACTACACCGCACAGCAAACCATGGGCATGGAATTCCGACAACCCAACCTCCAGGCACGGCTACATTTCTATATTGAGAAGCTACCCTGATCACCCTGCCCGCTAATTCCAGGCACGATGAGGTAGGCTTGCACAAGGGTGGAGGTAAAACACTTTGCATATGCTCAGAGGCAGCCCTTTCTTTATAACAACATCACAAGAACACCGAAAACAAGTTCTCAGCTGAAAATGAGTTCTGTGTCACTCCCAGCTGAAAGATCCTTGTCCTCCACAGCCAGCAGAAAAGCCTGTTCCCCCAATAGCTTTTTCACGAAACACCACGTGGAAACAAGGCACAGTGGTTAGTTAACACCTGCTCAGGGAAACGCAGAGGCCTATTAAAATGCAGGCAGGAGGGCACTAGGCACAGCATAGAGGGGAAGTTGGGAAGGCCCCTAATTGTATTTATTATATGAAGTTTCTGCTTTGCCACTTGAATCACGAGCCCGCCCCCCCACTGGGTGGCACGCAGTGTCTGGATGGAACAGGAGCCTCCCTGGGGGATAATTGCATAGCAGGCATGGCCACTGAGGCACATGGGGCAGGTGTGAAGTTGTAACGCCATGCTTTGTTACAGGACTTGGTCCCCAGCGCAAGAAAGGGGGAAAGAGAGAGCACCCTTCTCCAGGAGAGGTCTCTTTGAGCAGAATTGCAAATTCTCAGGCGGGGGGAAAGGGCGGTGGGGTCCTGTCTGTCTCTCCGCTGGGGAAGGGAAGGGATTGGAATCAAAGCTGAAATCCCCCCCTAGAGAACAAGCAAGCTGCTACCGGCAGCCGCAAGCGTGTTGACCTTGTGCGGCATCCTTCGTCAGAGGCTGACAAAGCGTTTGGAGAACACTAATTAAACTTCACGCTCTCTCAGGAGGGTGGCTGGTATGAACCCGCCATGGCAGAGGAAGAAAAAGAAGGCATGAAGCTTCAGGAAGATGCCCTTTGCCAACAGAAGGGGCAAAGGCCGAGGAGTTCTAGCTCCTGACCGCCCACTCGCTACGCCAAGGGTCCCCAACCCTTTTGAGACTGCGGGCACCTTTGGATTCTGACACAGTGTGGTGGCTGCTGTAGAAGGCGAAGCCAGCCACACAATGGCTGCCACCACGTACCTTCAGCCGCATAGTGAAGAGCCTCGTGCTGCGGTGGCAGCTGCCGCCAAAGCAACGTTTTAAAAAATCTACACAGCCAATCCAATCTCCAGTGGACACTCAGAGGCTTTGCTGGGCAAAAGGACCACCTGGCCTGGCTGACTTTCTAGGGAACGGTTGGTAAACACCTCACTGGGCACCCCTGCGCTATGCTGTTAAACGTTCTCTTTTCACACACAGGCAACAGAGCAAGGGGATGCTAACTTATTATTATTGTTGTCGTTATTTGTATTGGTTAAGTGCGTGGACTCTAATCTGGAAGAACTGGGTTTGATTCCCCACTCCTCCACTTGCACCTGGCTGGATGACCTTGGGCAAGCCGTAGTTCTGATAAGAGCTGTCCTTGAAAAAGA
>NW_015165310.1:139463-190652 GCF_001447785.1 Gekko japonicus | reverse complement strand
ATTATTATTATTATTATTATTCTTCCATATACATCAACGATAAAACAATAGTTAAAAACATACAACAATCCAAATATACAGTTAAATCTGTAATTAAAAAACCTAAAATCTGATACGGTGCCCTAATAAATCTTATTCCCATACTGGACTGCGCCGCTGCCCCACGGGCTGGGCAGGAGGGGGAAAAACAGATGAAACAAGGAGAAATGGGGGACGGGTGTGTGCCAGAGATGATCACACCGTCACTGTCCTCAACCCAAAGCCCGGGGGAACATCTCTGCCTTACAGGCCCTTCTGGTCAGGGCTGGATGAATGGAAATAAGGCCCTTTCGTGGAAAGAAAACCTGGTGCTACAAGCGACAGTTCATGATCTGTATGCCACCAGGTACCCTCATTTAAGGCCAGCGCGCATGACATTCAGCCATGATTTTCACGTTAGCCTAGGAGGTTGGTTGATTGGGGTGAAGTAAGGGTCTGAGGAAGCTACTTACAAGGCTGTGTTTGGTTTTTACCATGTGGTTACTAACTGGGTGTAGAGCCACTGGGCCAAAATCCAAAGCTGGTCTGCCTCCAGCCTGTGACAAGCTTGGAATGAAAAAAACAAATAAACAAACATGGCTGCCATGTGTTGAAATGCCCCTGGGAACTGGCACAAGGAAACCCTCAGAAATGGGCATCGACACTGTGGAAGCAAGAGGGTACAGCTGTTTTCAATCTGTTAAATGTTGGTTTGGTTTCAGGCACACAACCACCGTGATCTCACTCTAGTAAAGGTAAAGGTTCCCTTGCTTGAAAGCCAGTCAAATCCGACTCTAGGGTTGCTGTGCTCATCTCCGTTTCAAAGCCGAAGAGCCAGCGCTGTCCGAAGACATTTCCGTGGTCATGTGGCCGGCATGACTAAACACCAAGGTGCACGGAACGCTGTTACCTTCCCACTGAAGCGGTACCTATTTATCTACTTGCAATTTCTTGCTTTCGAACTGCTAGGTTGGGAGGAGCTGGAACTAGAGATGGGAGCTCACTCCGTCATGCGGCACACTCGGGTCTCGAACTGCTGAACTACTGACCTTCCACAGCCTGCAGTTCAGCGTCTTAACCACTTGAGCCACCACAGCTCTCACTCTACAGCCCTAGAAAAGTCAGGAGCCTAGGTTCCCCATCTGTAAAATGGGAACAGTGCCCTGTTAGCATTGGCTGGTGTTTATTTATTTATATAAAGCTCTCATCCATGCTTTACAGATTTGCAGATCTGCCCCAAGGTATCAACAGTGGGGAAAACAACAGAGGAAGGGAAAGCTGGGTGACGCGACAGTAGAAATGGATCCATGTGAACAAACGGTGGTGTTTCAGTTGGCAATGAGACTTAAAGGGTTAAGACAAAGTAGTCAAAAGGAAAGGTCGATTGGGGGGGGTGGACTGAAGGAAGATAAAGAGGTGATGCCATCCAGATGTTCTGAGATGGAGTTCACAGGAACATGAGAACAGCCCTGCTGGATCAGACCAGTGGTCCATCTAGTCCAGCGTCCTGTCTCTCACAGCGGCCAAGCAGTTGCCCTGGAAGGCCAACAAACGGGGTTTAGAGGCTAAGGCCTTCCCCTGATGCTGTCTAGCACTGGTATCCAGAGGTTTACTGCTTCTGAATATGAAGGCTCCAAAGCACAGCAGGAGTTTCAAGACCAGGCAAGGGAGAAAGAGTGAAGGTTTCCCTGTCCTAATAATCATTTTCACAAGTGAAATCTACAAAAACAGGCAATTCCACCAAAGTCTGAAGCTTGCAGCTACAAAGCTGACGGGGTGCAGAACTCATATAAAGCAAATACCCCCAATCACCTGTTTCTATTCATTTATTAAAATATTCCTAAGCTACCTTTGCCCCCCTGAAGAGACTTGAAACAAACATACAAATTGCAACAGATGATAAACAATTAGGGTGCGCTGAAAACCCATCAAAATGCTAATAATAAAAGCAACCCAACCAATACCAAAGAACCGAGGGGCCCTCAAACACTCTCGTGAACACAGAACCATTTTGCGGCTCCTTCTAGAAAGAGACGACAAGAGGGCAGGCTGTACTTCCAACGGGAGCCCACTCTAGAGCCATTACAGGAAAGGCCATGCAGCAAGCAGATGCTGTACTACTCCTTAATCAAAGGATCCACAGTAAGAAATTCTTGGAGGACTGGGATTCTTAAATTGAGTGCAGGCAAATATTGGGAGAGGCACCTCTTTAGCTATGCAGGGTCTCCTGTTGTAAGAAGCTTTATAGGGTAAAGCCAGCAGCATGTATGGAGACTGGAAATAAACACGAAGCCAATTAAGATCGCTAAGAATAGGTGAAATGGGAGTTTAAAAATTAAGAAGCCAAAGCCTTTTGTGTCAATGGAAGTTTTCAACTCATATTTAAGGATCACTCCCCATAAAATACCATGGATCCATCAAAAAGACAAATCGGCGGGTTCTAGATCAAATCAAGCCTGCATGCTCCCTAGAAGCTAAAATGACTAAACTGTGGCTATCGTACTTTGGTCACATGATGAGAAGACAAGACTCAGAAAAGACAATAATGGCCCCCGGTCACATGGGGGAAAATGACGTGGCCAAAGTGCGGCTTTTTAGAGCCACACCAAAAGAGACACGCGGCGGTGGGCTCAGAAGAGTCCCCTGAGCCGCCGCGCAGTTGCTCCCCAGTACGATCAGATGCCGGGGGGGAAGCCACGGAAGGGAGAGCGAGGCAGCCGGCTGCGCATTTATGCGCATGCGCAGTTCTGCCGGGAGCCTCGAATGCTCCTGAAGACGGGTGTGCCGGCCATCCCACGGCCGCGCTTGCTGTGGCGTTTCAGGTAGGTACTGCTCTTTTGTAGGTTCTTTTTTGCTGCGCGTTATCAGCCGGAAGGGACGGATCGGGGACGGGTGCAGGCTGCTTCCCAGATGTTGCGGTGCGATCGCGCCCGTTTGCTGCGCCCCCGATCTGTCCCTCTTGCGGGGCTAAACCTCCTGTGTGACCGGGGCCATAGCTAGGAAAAGTGGAAGGCAGCAGGAAAAGAGGAAGACCCAACATGAGATGGACAGACTCAATCAGGGAAGCCACAAGGGCCCTCGTTTTGGAAGACCTGAGCAAGGCTGTTAATGAAAGGACATTATGGAGGACATTAATTCATACAGTCACCATGTGACTTGACAGCACTTAACACCCCCACGCCCAAATGCATAACTCAGGATACACATCACCTCTGATTCTGGGCTTGCTGTTACATACTATTTAGACTCTCTTTATATGTGAATACACTCTGAAGAGGAGTCCCCTACATTTGTAGACAGTGTGGTGCAATGCTCGGGCTATGATCTGGGAGCCTCATCTTGCTGTGGAGGCTCGCTGGGTGACCTTTGGCCAGTTACTCGCAGCCGAAACTGCCTCACAGTGTCATTACTGTGAGGATAAGAGTGAAGACGTTGTGAGCCACTTCGAGGCCCCACCGGGGAGAAAAGAGTAGTAGAAATAAATAGCTATTTGCCCTTTGAACACCTGCCAATTCTAGGGTCATTTGCTGCCAATTACTAGCTTCCTTGTCTACATCCTTCTCCATTGTTGCCATACTACATATGTAAGTCATGACCGACGTATGGTGAACCCAGCAAGGGGCTTTCAAGGCAAGTGGGAAGCAGAGGTGGTTGGCCATTGCCTTCCTCTGCAGAGCCTTCTTTGGCAGTCTCTGTTAAGTCGCTCGCTTAACAAAGCAGTCGGAGAGTGATTCAGCAAGAACACGACTTTATTCTTCAACTCGAACACAACTCCAACACGGATCAACATCTGATAGCCAGAACAGCCTTTACATTGCAGCTGTACTGCTTTTAAACATTCCCGGCTAATATAGCCACACCCACTGTACAAATACCAACCAGTAAGGTTGTTCAGATAAGGACCAATCATGGACGTTCCCGCTCAGGGAGCCTGCTGTAAGGTGATTGGTTAGGTGCTTCCTGGGCTAGCAATTCGATTGGATGGATTTGGATCCTAGCCCAGGATGAAGCTCAACATGGCATTTCAATGAGATGTTTCACATAATGCATTCAATGGCAGCTTATGAATACATTACAGTCTCCCTCCAAGCACCTATCCTGCTGAGATCTGGCTATACCATGCCGCCTCCCCTCTAGTTTGCCATATTTGGGGTCTACTTTATATTGCAGCATGAAGGCAACTAACATCTAGACAAGCTTTTCTGCCATCGAGTCACTGCTGAGTTACGGTGACCCCGGTGGGGTTTTAAAGACAAGAGACATTCAGAGGTAGTTTGCCATTGCTTGCCTCTGTGTCACAGCCCTCGTATCCCTATCCAAATAGTGGGGCCAACCCTGCTTAGCTTCCGTGATCTGATGAGATCAGGCTAGCCTGGGCTATCCAGGTCAGGGAAGACAAGCATAGTGGTCCGTCCACAAAACCCGTACGGAGACCTGGATATGGGCCCCATTCTGTCCATGGCACATCCCTCGTACAGTCAGAGAACATAAGAACATAAGAGAAGCCAATGCTGGATCAGGCCAATGGCCCATCCTGTCCAACACTCTGTGTCACACAGTGGCCAGAAATACCAGTGCCATCAGGAGGTCCACCAGTGGGGCCAGGACATCAGAAGCCCTCCCACTGTTGACCCCCCCCAAGTACCAAGAACAGAGCATCACTTGCCACAGCCTGAGAGTTCCTATCTATACCTTGTGGCTAATAGCCACTGATGGACCTCTGCTCCATATGTTTATCCAATTCCCTCTTGAAGCCATCCATGCTTGTAGCCGCCGCCACCTCCTGTGGCAGTGAAGCTATTCCACTTCTCACACAGTCAGACATCCCTGCTTTGGTAGAAGCAGTGATCGCTCAGGGGTAATACATGTGCTCCTTGCATCTATGACAGGCTTGACTCCTGGCGTCTTCAGTTTAAAGGGATCCCCGTCAGCAGAGCTGGGAAAGACCTCCAAATCAGCGTCTGCGAGCCACTGACAGTAGAGAGCTAAATGAAGCATTAGTCTGGAACCACATCAAGTGGCTCATTATATCCACGCTCTGTAAATTCCTAAGTATTTAAATCTCTTCTCTTAGGGGACTCTGACCACTTGTTTCCCTGTCAGGTGCCCCCTCCCCCCCAAAAAAGCTGCCAAGGATTTTTAAAGGGCTTCAGGTAGCAGAGCACACCTACAAAAGTGTTCCGAAAGCCAAGCTACATGTTGGTGAAGAATCCCGCAACAGAACTGGAAGGGATACCATGCCTGGATGTCTCCCCTACATCAAAAACACTCCCTCCCTAGAAAGGTAGCACATAAAAAAATGAATGGTTCTAACCTAAATTTCTCTCAAGTATGTTTTTAATTGAATTTTTATTTTAAATCAACCCCACCCCCAAACAGAAATAAATAAAAATATATAACAGCAATGGGGGCAAGTCTACAGATAGGCATCTATAAAAAAGGGAACCAAATATCTAAAAGTATGTCCATACACCATTGCCGTGTCATATGGTTAGACAGCCAGTTTGGTGTAGTGGTTAGGAGTGTGGACTCTAATCTGGGAGAACCGGGTTTGATTCCCCACTCCTCCACATGCAGCTGCTGGTGTGACCTTGGGTCAGTCACAAGTACTTTCAGAGCTGTTCTCTTATGAGCAGTCCTTGAAAGAGCTCTCTCAGCCCCACCTACCTCACAGGGTATTTGTTGTGGGGAAGGGAAGGGAAAAGATATTGTAAGCTGCTCTGAGACTCCTTTGGGTAGTGAAGGATGGGGTATAAATCCAATCTCTTCTTCTTCTTGGATGCATTTATCTTTCCAGTGTTGCAATGTAAGTCTTTTAGCAACAATAAGTGCCCGGATGGTCCATTTTCATTGACCACAAGTTAGCTTCCAAGAGAAAGGGAAATAGTTTAAAAGTACACAAGCAACCTCAAAGACAAATGAATATTCTAATACGAAATCGATATGAGTAAATACTTCCTGCCCTGCACTGGATAGCCCACACTAGCCCGACTGCTGTCAGATCTCAGAAGCTAAGCAAGGTTGGCCTTGGTCAGTATTTGGACGGGAGACCACCAATGAATACCCGGATCATGACACAGACGCAGGCAATGGAAAAGGACTGCTGACTATCTCTTGCCTTGAAAACCCAATGAGGTCGCCACAAGTCAGCTATGACTTGACCGCAAAAAAACCCCCCAAAACAACCAACCAAACTTCTTCCCCAAAAACCAAATAATTGGACAACCCCAAAGCATATATTTAAGAGATGTACCTTGTAAGTTACAATACCAGCAATTAGACACTTCATTTTGCTAAAGTTCCCCTTGGGAGGGAAGGCAGCGGGGTACAGTCTGATCTCAGAAGCTGAGCAAGGGTCAGTACTTGGAAGGGAGACCACCAAGGAAGGCTCTGCGAAGGAAGGCGATGGCAGACCACCTCGGCTTCTCACTTGCCTTGAAAGTCCCTTGCTGGGGTCATCATAAGTTAGCTGTGACTTGACAGCACTTTACACGTGCATATAAAGTTCTCCCTAATATGGCCCTGGTCACATGGGCCGGATATCGCGGGGGGGAGGCGTGGCTGTTTGCCCCGGAGCAAACTACCGCGCGGCCGCCGGATCAAATGTCCCGCCGACGTCCTGTGGTTCGGGGGGAGGTGCCGATCAATACGTCAATCCTGCGGCGCGGAAAAGAAGCGGTGCGGCGGGGGTTGTGTGGTTTTTTTAACCGAAGTGTGCACATGCGCCATTCGGAGACTTGGGGTCTAACTACCTTTTCGCGACGGGACATGGGCGGGCGCCGGATGCCACGAGCTACCACCGGAAACGTGATCAGATGCCCACCCTTGCCCTGCGGTTTCCGGAAACTAGTACCTCGGAGGTACTAGTTTTTTACGGCGCATCTTCCGCGGGAAGCCTTGGGTTAGCCACGGGAGCTCTACGCTTCCCAGATGTTGCGGTTTGATTGCGCCCGGAAAATCCGCCTATCTTCCGTCGCGTGGCTAATGCTCTGTGTGACCGCAGCCTCTGTTAACTTTTCAAACAGAGGGAAGTCTTTTGTGCAGGAGAATGCTTAAACAACACGGCCCCCCATCCTCCCTCCCCTTCCCCTCTGCCATCATTACAGCAACTATGCTGAATGTATTTCTGGGGGTACATATTGGAAAATATGATCTAAGAGGAATACCAGGCTTGCTGCAAGCCCCATTCTGTAGAACCCTGAGCATAATAATGAATCTGTAAGGTATGGGGGCCCTAACATGGATGCCCCAATTTTGTCAGATCTCAGAAGCTAAACAGGGTTGGCCCTGCTCAGTATTTGGATGGGAGATCACCAAGGACGCCAAGGGTCACTAACGCAGAGGCAGGCAATAGCAAACCACCTCTCTGGACATCTCTTGCCTTGAAAATCCCACAGGGTTGCCATAAGTCAGCTGTGACTTTAAAGCAAACAAACCAACCAAAAAAGGTACGAGGGGTTGCCATAAGTCAGGTGTGACTTTAAAGCAAACAAACAAACCAACCAAAAAAGGGGGTGTCTCAAGCCAGGAACTCTGGCGGTGGAAAACAAGCCCCTAAGACTCCACCTACACATTACAAAAGTCCTCATTGTCGGCTGGGGAACAATACGAGGACTTGGTATCACAGGTGTGAAGGGAGTTTTGTGCCTTCCTGTTCCTTTTCTGTTTGCATCCACATTCCACAGGGAAGAACTGCCTTAGCCCCCATCCCACCCCATTTTTGCATCCTCAAACCGCCTCACCCCCCAGAGGCGGGAGGCACAAACCTCCTGCTGCCCCTGGGATAAAAAATTATGGTGCTGTTCCTCAGCAAACACGAGGCCTTTGTGAGGTGCAGATGGAGCCCGACCTTCTGTGTGCTGCTGCCAAAGGACAGAGCTGCTGGTCCGGTCTCCGCTACCTTCAGCACCACCACTGTGGGTGGCCACGGGGTGGAACTGAAGCTACAACAATGAGGAGACGCAAAGAACCAATCAGGTCCCATCTAGGCATATAACGCCCCGGCCTGGAGAGACCAGGCCAGCCTGATCTCGTCCGTTCTCAGAAGCTAAGTAGGGTCGGCCCTGGTTAGTGCTTGGTTGGGAGACCACCGAGGCAGTCCATAGTCGCTCTGCAGAGGCAGGCAGTGGCTAACTGCCTTGAAAACCGTACAACTTGATGGCACTTTCCACCACCACAGTCATTACAAAACGCTGCTATCCCTGGCCTAATTTTGTTGTTGTTCAGTCGCACAGTCGAGTCCGACTCTCCGCGACTCCATGGACCAGATCACGCCAGGCCTTCCTGTCTTCCGCCGTCCTCTGAAGTTGGCTCAACTTCATGTTCGTTGCATCTATGACACTGTCTAACCATCTCATCCTTTGCCGTCCCCGTCGTCTTTGACCTTCAATCTTTCCCAGCATCAGGGTCTTCTCCAGTGAGTGCTCCCTTCTCATTGGGTGGCCAAAGTATTTCAGCTTCAGTTTCATTATCTGGCCTTCCAGGGAACAGTCAGGGTTGATTTCTTTTAGGATTGACTGATTTGATCTCCTTGCAGTCCAAGGGACTCTCAAGAGTCTTCTCCAGCACCATCGTTCAAAAGAATCTATTCTTCGGCGCTCGGCCTTCCTTATAGTCCAACTCTCGCAGCCATACATGACTACTGGGAATACCATTGCTTTGACCATGCGGACTTTTGTTGGCAGGGTGATGTCTCTACTTTTTATCATGCTGTTTAGGTTCGCCATAGCTTTCCTCCCAAGGAGCAGGCGTCTTTTAATTTCATGGCTGCTGTCACAGCCATGAATTACTGGCCTAATTACTCAGGCTGAACTGCTCTTAGACTGGCCGGATGATCTGGTAGCTGTCTGCCTTCAGTCTCCTAGACCTGGCATAGCCCGGTGCTTGCATACCTTCAAAAAAACTGCAGGTAAAGTCCTGAACAGGTTAGCCTGATCTCGTCAGATCTCAGAAGCTAAGCTGCGTTGGCCCTGGTCAGTATTTAGATGGGAGACCACCAAAGAACGCTAGGGTTGCTTCACAGAGACAGGCAACGGCAAGCCACCTCTGAACAATGGCAAGCCACCTTAAAAACCCTATGGGGTCGCCAAAAAACAAAAATAAATCCAGAGGTCCTTAACCTTGATTCCCTTTCATCCTCACACTCCAATAGACGCCACTGCTACTTGCCAGACTAAACTTCTTTTTCACTGCAAATAGAAACCAAATGTCCCAGATGCTTTTGGAAGTGTACCTGTGTAACAAAAAAAAATATGTCTGGCACTCAGGGCTCTAATTTAGGTTGGTGCCTCCAAGAACTGTTCAGATAAAAGTGTGTCTTCACATGTGATGTTTCAGTTTTTTCCCAACACCTCCTTTGGCAGGACAAACTTTGTTCTGACACTTGAAAAATAAGGACAGGGCCAGGGGGTGGGGGAGAGATACTAGGCAACGAAGGACCAGGGATTCGTTTGATTGGTAAGACTAGTACATTTCGTCATCTGAAAAATGAAATAAGATAATTGACCTGATCCCTCTGGGATCAGTTATTAAAACAGCCAAGAGCAGATGAATAACAAGAATTAAAACAAAAGATCCTGACACCAACCAGCTTGGTGCCAGCCAATAAAAGCCAACTTTTTAAAGAAATAAAAGTCTTAAAATGCTTGCAAAACTTCTTTGACTTTGGGGAGCTTCTGCGGCAAGAGAGATCTACAACTCGGCACTGTATTTTTCTATGTGAGGCACATGCCCTGATTTTGCACAACAGTGTAACTGCTGATCTCAGAGATCATGACGGAACCTGACCAGCAGGGAAGCAACATGTTAGGAATGTCAAGTCCAAATCAAAGACTTTATAGACCAAGGTCGGCATTGCAAATTGCATCCCAGAGATAACAGAGACACAATCCAGACTTCTGTGCTGTTGGGCTACATACATATATCTTGCATCTTTGTACCGGAAGCAAGTGAACAATCCAATTGTAAAGGTGTCGAAGGATTATGCCTTCCCAACAGAAGCTGGGATAAGTATGGCCAGTGCAATGAATCACACAGATGCTATGTACACCCTTCTGATGTGGGCAGGTACTGTCCACTCCCAAGAGCTTTTAGTTACTCGATTAACTGAGTTCTCAAGGCAAGCAGGCAGATTCCCGAGTGTGGGAACCACTGGCATTGGTCACATAGTCCAGCTGGTTAACTTCCCACACAGAAAGGCACAGCTGACTCTCTTCTCCGTACTCCTGGGCTAAGCACCACACTTGCTATCTGAATGTGTTCTTAGCCTGAATGAACTGTGCTTGGTGACATTCCAGATAAGCACCTCTCAACGATACAACTTTTCTCTGTTTACAACTTGTTGGAAAGTGAACTTGCAATTTTGCCAAGAGTGTCCTCCTTGCCAAATCCTCCTAGCTTAGAATCACAGAATCACCAAGTTGGAAGGGGCCAGACAGGCTATCTAGTCCAACCCCACCTGCTCAATGCAGGATCAGCTTAGAGCATCCCTGACAAGTGTTCATCCAGCCGCTGCTTGAAGACTGCCAGGGAGGGGGAGCTCACCACCTCCCGAGGCAGCTGATTCCACCGTTGCACAACTCTTACTGTAAAGACGTTTTTCCTAATCTTCCTGCCCTTAATTTAAACCCATTATTGCGAGTCCTATCCTCTACTGCCAAGAGAAACAGCTCCTGCCCTCCTCTAAGTGACAGCCCTTCAAATACTTCAGGAGAGCTTAAAACGATCCTCTTTGTTTGCAGTGAGCTGCAGAACTATACGGCGCAACTGGAACAATGGGGCTGAGCGGTGGCTATCAAGTATCATCCTTCTAAGTGGCCACATCACCCAGGACCACAATGGACCACAAAGGCACACAGGGCCAGACAACTCAGACAAGTGGGGCATATCACACACTGCAGGGACTCAGAGCTCTCTTCTACACCCCTTTGGTTAGTGCTGGTAGAAGGGCAAAGAAGTATCTCATTAAGAGGCATCTTTTGTAAGGTTGAAAGCAGGGGTCCCCAACGCGGTCCCCACGGTGCCCAGTGCCCACCAAGTGTTTTTAGAATGTGAGTGGATCCAAGGGGGGCTTTTGCCCAACATGGCTTCTGTCTGGCCACTGGAGATTTGATTGGCTGTGCAGATTTTTTAAAATGTTGCTTTGGAAGCAGCTGCCACCACAGCACAAGACCGCCATGTGTCTGGCTCTGCCATTTTGTGGCTGTGCCCACTGTGCTATGCCAGAACTCCAAAGGTCCCTGCTGGCTCAAAAAGATCGGGGGCCGCTGGTTTAGAGCGACTGTTGCTGTTTGTATGTGCTGATCCTGCTGGACGGTGTGACTGGCATGGGACTCGCCCACTCTCTAGTATGTGTCCCAAAGTAGTCAAGGCCAGCCTCCTGTTCTAACCCAATACCTTTTCAACCCATGCTTAAAAAGAGTATTAACAAGGCAATTCTAAACACAGTTATACTCGTCTAAGTCCACTGAAGTGAATAGATTAATCTGGTATATTACCGTTATGCATGTCTGAGCACTTCTTTTTTTTTTTTTAAGTGTTGAATCATTAAGCCTGTTACAAAAAAAAACCCCACACCTCTTTTTAAAAAGGCGTTGATAGAATGTCATTATTGCAAGAAAAGAGTGCCCGCAGTTAAGTAAGCTGTGTGGTAGAAATCAGAAGCCCAAAAGAGGTAGACCAGGCAGAATTTTTTTCTTGTTGCCCGGGGAATGAAACGTAGCTAGGACTGGGGGGCGGGGTGTGTGTGTTCAGGCAAAGGCATATCCTGCCCCACCCAGTCTTCGCACATATGTGATGCAAATGCATTATTTCAAAGTTATGTCTATATTTAATTGTATATCCACTCTTCACTTCAGTTTGGTGTAGGGGTTAAGAGCGGCGGACTCTAATCCGGAGAACCAGGTTTGATTCCCCACTCCTCCTCATACAGCCAGCTGGGTGACCTTGGGTCAGTCACAGTTCTCTCAGAGCTGTTCTCTCAAAGGCAGTTCTCTCAGAGCTCTCTCAGCCCCACCCACCTCACAGGGTGTCTCTTGTGGGGAGGGGAAGGGAAGGAGACTGTAAGCTGCTCTGAGACTCCGAGTGAAGGGCGGGGCAGGAATCCAACTCTTCTTCTTCTTCCTTCCCTCCTGCCCCCACGAGATTTCACTAAATACATTATTTCAAATGTCTGCCTGTATTTAACTGTATAGGACTGCTCACAGAATTGTAATGACAGTTCTTAAACTTCTGACTGTGTCTCTCCTGCAGCCCTGGCTAGCTCTTGGAAACCTCACCTGGGCGTAAGGCCCAGGATGGAACATTGTCAAGAACTGTATGAATCCCTTCACTAGCCCTAGCTGCTGCTTAACCAGAGCTGGACCTGCAGCACCAACCAGTGGTGGAAAGGAGTCATTGCGGGATGCAGACACATGACCCAGCTGCTGCCGCCCCCCATCTAGGAGGTACACGTTACACTGGGGTCCCTGATGTGGTGCTCATGGGGGCCATGGTACCCACAACACCTTTCCTGGTGCCCGCCAAGTATTATTAGAAAGTGGGTGGGGCCTCAGGGGGCTTTTGCACAGCGGGGCTTCTGATTGGCCACTGGAGATTTGATTGGCTATGCATATTTTTTAAATGTTGCTTTAGCTGCAGTGGCCACCACTGCACAAGGATCTTCACTGTGTGACAGTAAGTAAGCTACAGTAGCCATTCTGTGGCAGCTGTTTTGTGACTGCACCCGCCACCCTGTGTCAGAATTCCAAAGGTGCCCTCAGGCTCAAAAAGACTGGGGGCCACTGCATTATACTAATAAATCCAATGCAAAAGCAGCAGGCTACAAAGGCCTTTGCAAGCTACCCCACTGAAGCAGGGCCCCCAGTTCTTGATTTAACGTCCTCATCTTGCCCCATGGGCAGTGTTCCCTCTAAGCTGCGTTAGGGGGTGCTGGCACACAACATTTTAGCTAGCTGCTCAGACAGTTTAGCTTCCAGGTCAGAAGCATTTCCCCCTTCATTCGATGGGGGCACCTCATTCTGGGGCCCATAAAATTGGACCGCCTGGTCCAATCTTTTTGAAACTGGGGTGGGGGGTGTGAGGAGAGACACCAGCAGCAATGCTGCAAAGCGGGTGCCAGTACCTGAAAAAACAGCCCTCCAGAACCCCAGATACCCCTGGATCAATTCTCCATTATAGGCTATGGCGCCCATTGGCTATAAAGGTCCCCATAGGCTATAATGGAGAAGGAAAAATAGTGGGTTTTTTACATACCCCTATTATGCTTTTCAGTATGAATTGTAAGCTGCCTTGAGTCACAGAGAAAAGGGGGATATAAATATTTGAATAAATAAGTAGTTTGGGCAGGTTGATAACATTTAAGCAACTCCTTGTTTATTAGGTTAGGCAGCTTTCTGACAGTGATTGTTTCACCCCTGTTATACTCAGGGGTCTTTTTGTAGAAAAAGAGCCACAGGAGCTCATTAGCATATGGTATGTTAATGAGCTATTAGGCTATTAGCATATGCCACACCCCCTGAAGTGATGTCAGAAGGGGAAGCAAAAGGGGGGAGGCATCTTCAAAAGCCTCCCCTTCCCTTCCCCAGCTGGGGGGGGGAGCGAAGAGAGAAGGGGTTTAAAGTTTAAACCCCTTCTCACCAGAGTTGGGCCACAGAACAAGGAAAGAGGGAAGGAAAGAGAGAGAGTAGAGAGACATGTTTGGGTCAATTTACCAGTTGTCTTCTTTTGGCTCTTTTCCTCCCCCGCCCATAACCTTCAGACTTTTCTCTCTGCCCCTATTGCGATCTCAGCCAAAGCAATTACAAACTCACTAAACCCCTTCCACAGTAGAATCAATCACCGAAAGTAAGCGGAGGCCACACTGAGAGCAGTCCATGCAAAGAAGGCCAGCATCAGCATACCCTGAGGTGGGGCAACTGCCAAGGCGCAGGGTATCTGGCAGAGCCCATGGCCACAGAGCCCCCCAACAATATGCTACCAGGGAAGAAACGGTGGCACCCCTGGGCAGGCACCTGTCTGCACACACTACCCAGCACCACTGGTCAGTAGAGAAGCTCACAAACAGGCTGGGGAAGCAAGGATGCCCGAGCAGGTGGGGATGTAGGTGGGCTGGAAGGAAAGCCTGAGTGGGGTCCTGGTAGTGATCAGAGGAGGATCAGAACCGGAACTGGCCCTGCATGCATAAGAACATAAGAGGAGCCAATGTTGGATCAGGCCAGTACCCCATCCAATCCAACACTCTGTCACACAGTGGTCAAAAATACCAGGTGCCATCAGGAGGTCCACCAGTGGGGCCAGGACACTAGAAGCCCTTCCACTGTTGGCCCCCCCAAGCTACAAGAATACAGAGCATCACTTGCCCCAGAGTCCCTATCTATACCTTGTGGCTAATAGCCACTGATGGACCTCTGCTCCATATGCCTACCTAATTCCCTCTTGAAGCCATCCATGCTTGTAGCCGCCACCACCTCCTGTGGCAGCGAAGTGTGCACGTGCATGTTTTTGTACAACTGGGCGGCAATGTTCCCTCTAAGCTGTGGAGTCTTGTGAGCAAAAATCCTACTTTGTGAGCTGCTGGCATTAAAGTTGTGAGCGGGTGATGTGGCTACTGCATAAATTAGTTTGCTCTGGAGCCATCCTTCCTGAGCTGAGACAAAAATGTGTGAGCCAGAGGCTAAAAAACTGTGAGCTAGCTCACACTAACTCAGCTTAGAGGGAACACTGCTGGGCAGTGAATTCAGCATCCTGAAAAATCACAACGTTCGTTTTTAAGAAGACAAGCCGTATTTAATAAAACAAAGCAGGCTTGGCAAATTTGTTTGAATCAGTGTAGATAATGTCTGGTAGGATGAATCTGGATAAATAGGAAGTTGAATAGGATTTCCAGTTATCGGGGGTTAGGAGTCCTACTTCCCTCCTTGATTATCCCAAGCAGTTTTTGCAGCATAATCAAATAGATGCAAAATTTCATAATTTATGCAGGTTGCAGAACTTTCATGGTGAAGATTTTGGGCTACGTTGGTAAGGAAAACTTTTTGAGCCATGAAAAAAGTGCCTTGATCAACTGGGCAGCAAATTTATTTTAAAAATTAACTGTTTTTAATACCTTACAAAAACCATGCGTCAGAGATGCCCTGTTGGAAAAAGGCATCCTACCGTCACCCATACAGACAGGAATGCTTATTCTAAGACGGTACCTCCTACAAAATGAAATACAGCAAAGAGTGCTTTTTCATATCTGTTATTTTAGTCATATACAAAGGTATACAGATTTAACTAAAACAAATATGATTAGTTACTTAAGAGTTCTTTGATCGGACGACAGCCCTATAACGTTTAAACACAGACTATTCCAAGCCCTTTATGAAGGCTGTGGAATCTCTTCCCATGCTTCCAAGCTGGTTTGCACGCAGGTCCATCAACTGATGCCCGTAACACTGAGTAATTACTTCTATACATGAATATACCACTACAGAACTAACACCACATAGTGCTTTCATAATATCTCCAACAGAGTGTCCACAAACTCCGATATCAGCCATCCATTATAGAAAGCGAGGAGAAACTAAGACGATTAAGGCCCAAACTATATTTACACACAAACACGAAACCAATGTTCCACTCTTTAAATACTTTTGGGAAGAAGTGTGTGGGGGGGTGCCAGTTCCGTAGGTGATGACATCACTTCTGCATGCCTCCCCTTTGCTTCCCCAGCCGCCCTGCCGGGAGCCAGGCTCCTGAGCCGCAGTTTGGCCACCCCTAGCCTAGGGGCTGCTTGGTGCCTTCCCGGGAAACTGGCTGGCCATTGTGTGAGACATGGTACTAGACTAGATGGACCCCTGGCCTGATCCAGCAGAGGTGCCTCTTTGAAGAGCAGAAAATTCAAGTGACAGACATGCCATCTGGGAACCAACCTTTCCCCTTTATGTATTATAAAGCCAGAAGGGCACACAGCCCAGAAGAAGAGAAGAGACAAGAGGTGACCTTCGATTGCCTTACCTTTTCCTAGTTGGGCCATGGAGGCATACAACATATGCACACAACCTACCTGACAGATCCAGGGTTAAGCAGTGCCTAGCCTATTTATCAGCTCCTTGCCCGTGGAGCATTTATCAATCTCAATTGGTACCCAGCGCACTGCTTCGCCTCGCTACTCCCTCCCCGCCAGCCACCGGCAGCCCCGCTTCCATTCTCTACCAAGGCCCCTTTCCCCCCATCTATCATTGAAGACACCGGCTACCTCTCCTTTCTCACTATCCATCATGCCTGCCGTTGGTCCGCACGGATGCGCTACCTCCCCCCACCCCTCAGAAGGCTTCTTCCTCTCACCCAGCCAGTGCTTTTTTTTCCCTGGCTGCTTGTTTCTCCGCTGTGCTCTGATGGCTTTTGATCATCACGCGGGGGCCCTGTGTCGGGCTCGTCAATCACAGTCATCCGCCGTTGCATCTGACTTGGCGGAGCCGGTTGTTTCTCTGGTTTTTTAAACGCAATCTCTAGACTTGGCTGCGGATGATCCGTCATCTGAGAAACTGATGTGTTTGAGCTTTCGGAAGCAGAGAAGGGGCAGAAGGGCTGACTCGCCGGTGGAGCAAGACTGTAAGAGGCTGGGCGGCTCAAGAGCTGCATCAATTCCAATTTGTCCTCCGAGCAACTGGAAAGCCCCCTCCTACATTTCAGTCTAACTACCCACAGGAAGTCTAGCTAGGCCTCAAGCCAGGGCTCTTTTAATCTAGCCTCTCCTGTCCTACTTTTTCTACTATTCGGTTATTTATCGTCTGGCTTTCTTGTTGAGACGCAAGGCCGATTACATAGTGTAAGTCAAGTACAATCCACGGGATGGGATAGCCGATGAACAATACAACGGGTTGGACGACAGAGATCTGACAACAAACAGAAGTCTCAAACAGAGCCAGAATGAAGCATGAGCTTTTAAACATGGTTGTTGTTGTTCAGTCGCACAGTCGAGTCCGACTCTTCATGACCCCATGGACCAGATCACGCCAGGCCTTCCTGTCTTCCGCCGTCCTCTGAAGTTTGCTCAATAAACATGGTACATTAAGTGGTATAGAAACTACCTAGTCTAGAGCATACTTACAGGGATAGAAAGGAATGCGGTGGTGTAGGTCACAGTCCTTATCCCTTTACCAATGCAGCTTTCTGACCATTTCATTACAGTACAGTTCTATTTACCTGCGCAAAAAAAGCCCTCTTGAATAATTCTGTATGCCGAAAGCCAGAAGAATGAACATAACATAAGAACATAAGAGACGCCAATGTTGGATCAGGCCGAAGGCCCATCCAGTCCAACACCCTGTGTCACACAGTAGCCAGAAATACCAGTGCCATCAGGAGGTCCACCAGTGGGGCCAGGACATTAGAAGCCCTCCCACTGTTGACCCCCCCAAGCACCAAGATGACAGAGCATCACTTGCGCCAGAGCCCCTATCTATACCTTGTGGCTAATAGCCACTGATGGACCTCTGCTCCATATGCTTATCTAATTCCCTTTTGAAGCCGTCCATGCTTGTAGCCGCCACCACTTCCTGTGGCAGAGTGAAAGCCAACCTCGTCAGGGAAGCCATTCCATAAGGTGGGGGCCACAGCAGAAGAGGGCATGAGGAGGAGGAGGAGGAGGAGATTGGATTTATACCCCACCCTTCACTACCTGCAAGAGTCTCAAAGCGGCTTACAATGTCCTTTCCCTTCCCCTCCCCACAACAGACACCCTGTGAGGTAGGTGGGGCTGAGAGAGCTGGTGAGAGAACAGCTCTGAAACAACTTGTAACCGACCCAAGGTCACATCGGCAGCTGCATGTGGAGAAGTGGGGAATCAAACCCGGTTCTAACAGATTAGAGTCTGCCCTCCTAACCACTACACCAAACTGGCTCTCGAGTATGGGTGGCTATCGATTTTGCCTGTTTGCAGTGTGGTACCTACAGAAGGCCCTGCTGGGATGAGCGAAGTTGTCATGGCGGAGCGTAGGGAGAGAGGCAGTCCTGCAGATATGAGGACCAAGGCCATGAAGGCCTTTGTATGTGATAACCAATACCGGTATGTGGGGCTGAGAGAGCTGGTGAGAGAACAGCTCTGAAACAACTTGTAACCGACCCAAGGTCACATCGGCAGCTGCATGTGGAGAAGTGGGGAATCAAACCCGGTTCTAACAGATTAGAGTCTGCCCTCCTAACCACTACACCAAACTGGCTCTCGAGTATGGGTGGCTATCGATTTTGCCTGTTTGCAGTGTGGTACCTACGGAAGGCCCTGCTGGGATGAGCGAAGTTGTCATGGCGGAGCACAGGGAGAGAGGCAGTCCTGCAGATATGAGGACCAAGGCCATGAAGGCCTTTGTATGTGATAGCCAATACCTTGAACTGAGCAGAATGCAAGTGACATGCATGTTCCGCCTAGCTCCTGACAAAACCCTAGCTGCTAAGTTTTGAACTAACCGCAGTCTCCAAATTAATACTGAGGGGAGACCTATGTAGACTGCATTACAGTAGTCTAGTCTCGACGTTATCATGGCATGGATGGATCCAAGCTGCCAGACCGGCCAAGTCTCCACTCTCTGCCTGTCCCCTCATGAATGTTCAGAGCGTGTAATGTGACAATGATTTATGTTTCTAGAATGCAGAATTCTGACTTCTTATAAACGCTTTGTGAATCCCAGCTAGATTTATGCATCAGCCTCTGACACTAAGCAAATGGGCCTTCTCCAAAAATGGACAGTATCCAGCAGAAGTGGACTGACCACTTAACTGACAGGGAAAGGTCCCAGTGGGCCACTGCTGGCAGCCAGGAACAAACAGAGCCAGGCCTCAGTAGCTCTGCGAGAGCTGCAGAAACTGCTCAGCTGAGGCCTAGCCAGCAGTGCCATAATGGGTGTTTGATGTAACCAGGGAGTATGAAGCAACAAGAAGAGAAGATGAAGAAGAGATTGGATTTATACCCTGACCTTCACTACCCAAAGGAGTCTCAGAGCGGCTTACAATCCCTTTCCCTTCCCCTCCCCACAACAGACACCCTGTGAGGTAGGTGAGGCTAAGAGAGCTCTTGACAGAAACTGCTCTTTTTCAAGAACAGCTCTGACAGGACTATGGCTTGCCCAAGGTCATCCAGCAGCTGCAAGTGGAGGAGGGGGGAATCAAACCCAGTTCTCCCAGATTAGAGTCCGCAGACTTAACCACTACACCAAACTGGCTCAAGAAAGCAGAGTTCAGTGATCTTCACAATGGTGACTTGCAGTCCTACACGGACCACTCCTCCTGACTTCTTTGTGGGCCTTTTGAACTTGCCCGTCCACTGCTGAGATCCTGAGGCATTTCAAAAGATGTCAGATGTAATTTCCATTTCACCCTACACAGTGGCTCAAGGATTCATGGTACCACCACAAGGTAAAGAGGAAAAAAAGCTGTCAGGAAAGACCACCTTGCCCTTCACAAGATCTCTGGAACATTCCATGACCGTGGCCTATTCATGCAATCTTTATTAGGTGGAACTGTGGAGAGGCCACAAAGAGGTGACTAGGGTTGCCAAGTCTTCTTACCTTGGCGGCGGGGGAGCCTCGCCGGGCTCCGGGAGCTCCTTGGCAGTGCGTGTGCCAAGCACATCACAGGAAGTGACGTGCTACATCGCTCACGTTGAGGGCGTGGCCCAGATTGTCGGAGGGAAAACCATAGAGTTTTCCCTCCAACGATCTGGGCCACGCCCCCAACGTGAGCGACGTGGCTGTGCTTCGGGGGGCGGAGTTCCCCCCGGGGCCCGATTCCGCGGGGGCGGAAATCGGGCCTCCAAAGCGGGGGGTTCCCTGCACCCTGCCCTCTGCCCCCGCTTGGCAGCCCTAGAGGTGACTGAAATGTGGCCACACTGAAACAGATGAACATGTGGAACGGAGCACAAGTCCCTACTCTCTGCTCCAAAGTAGCAGATTAATCTTTTCCTTTCCACCCTGCCCACTTACCACATACAAGGTTGGAATCCCCCCTCCCCCTGGTCAGATATGCAGTGTCAGTTATCTGGTGCTATCAGTGAACAAGCATCTTATATTATTGCATCTGCTTGAGGTCTAGATTGTGTACATTAATCTAGGGATGATCTTTCCTTGAGGCAAGCCATTGGTCTAAATGACCTTCTGCCCTCTTCCTGCTCTGTAATTCCAAATATTTCAGTCAGAAGAGAGACTATTAGACAAGGCCGCCAGGCAGACGCTCCTTCCAGAAGCCCTTTCCTCATTTTAAGTAGATGTCCTTCGTTTCAAGACATGATACACAGAGAGAATAACAAAGCAGGCTTCATTCCAGCATTATACCAACTCTGCAGAAGCGATACTTTTCTGCAGGATTTCTTCTGCTGTTTAAGCGTTTCTGAAATATCACACTCATATAATGCCATATCATGCACTGGAAAGACACACTGCCGATGGCCGCACATCCTAGAGTTGCCAACCTCCAGATGGGGCCTGGAGTTCTCCTGGGATTATAACTGATCTCCAGATTACATTTCCCCTGGAGAAAACGGGTGCTTCAGAAGGTGGACTTTATGGAATCACATCCTTGCTGAGGTTCCCCCTCCCCCAAACTCAGCCCACCCCAGGTTCCACCCCCAAATCACCAGGAAGTTCCCCACCCCAGAGTTGGCAATCCTACACATCCCTCTAAGCTGAATTAGTGAGAGCTAGCCCAGTTTTTAAGCCTCCAGCGCACACATTTTTGTCTTACCTCAGGAAGGATGGCTCCAGAGCAAACTAATTTATGCAGTAGCCAACATGCTCGCTCACAAGTTTAATGCCAGTAGCTCACAAAGTACAATTTTTGCTCACGCGACTCCACAGCTTAGAGGGAACATATACAGTCAAGCTTGGCCCTAAAACACTCACTTATATTGGTCTTCCCCATCCCCCCCCCCTTTCAGCCACACATTTTATGTCCAGTCCTGCCTACTGCTCAGGTCTGTCTGGTTTTGATAAATTCACTCAGGTAGAATGTGTCAGGCAATGCAGCTTGCCTCTTAGGGTCTGGTTCCTCTCACTTGCCGGAGGAACTGGACCACGGCAGAATTATTTACCATCTCTGGTGTGGAAATACAATTGACTCCCTCCCAATGCTCCCTCCAAGCTGTGGAGTCTCGTGGGCAAACCTTCTCCTTTGTGAGCGACTGGCATGAAAGTTGTGAGCGAGCGATTGGGCTGCTGCATCAATTAGTTTGCTCCGGAGCCCTCCTTCCTGAGCAAAGACAAAAATCTGTGAGCCGGAGGCTAAAAAACTGTGAGCTAGCTCACACGAACTCAGCTTAGAGGGAACACTGCTCCCTCCTACACTGTACAGGGTCCATGCCTAAAGAGTCAATCGCAAATGGGGGGACGGGGGGAAGCAAGTTCACCAAACCTAGCTTACGCAAATTTATGAAGATTTTTGAAGTATCTTCTGTTTCACGTATCTGTCAAGTCTGACTTCGAAGAAACATCCCATTCAGTGCTAGCAGGGTAGAAAAGGCTTATTTGAGGCCCACTACATTCAATCCTTCTAGGGCGCCCCTTGTCTAGGGTGCCCCTTGGGCACTTTCGCACACACTAAATAACACACTCTCAGTGCACTTTGCAACTGGATTTTACTGTGCGAAATGGCAAAGTCCATTTGCAAATGGTCACTGAAGTGGACTGAAACTGCATTATTTAGCATGTGTGAAAGCGCCCTATGATGGTAAAGAAATGGGACCTATAAAACTGGGAAAGGATGAGGTAGAGGGGCTGGGATCCACAGAAAGGGAATCGAGAAGGATGATTACTAGATAGCTCATCTTAATCACCGGAAGTCCTTCTCAGGCCCTCAAGGTCTCTTCGGAACATAAAAATCAGGAAGGCCAGAAACATGCTCTTTTTGTATAAAAATTAAGGCCAGGAGTCTCAGGAACTGAACAGATATGTTAATTATTACAAGGAAACTAAATTTAGCTAGGCAGAGGAGGGGGCCTGTGAGGAATCATGGGGAACAGAAATCTCACCCCCACACACACTTCCTGGTCACTGATCCTTTTGTTCCTCCTCCACTGCCTCCCCCACCCCACGGACTTCTCTTCTGCTCTTCATATCCACAATTATGCTGCATTTTTCAAGTAGCGTTTTCGGTTGCTATGCTCAGGCAGCTGAACCCCAGTGCCTTACTTTTTTGTGACATTTGCACACATAGACACATGGTTGGGTTGCCGTTTTTTCGCCCCAAACTCTCTTGAAACAAAAGCAGATTTATCTGCAAACCCGGTGGCTCCCCTGGGTTTCCAAAAACCTAAGTCATAATCTGGGCTGGCGGATGGAATATACTCATAGGGAATAGTGCTTTGCTATTAGGTACTGTGAGAGCTGGACTGCAGGTATGCCATCAACTAGCAAGCCCAGCTCTGTCACAAGCTGCCAGAGTTTTGGACAGTTCCTCTCCTTCCATGCTGCCATGACCCCGGGACTAGAGTGCTAGAATGCACTCTACATGGGTCTGCCCTTGGTGCTTGGGGAGGGGGGTCAACAGTGGGAGGGCTTCTAATGTCCTTGCCCCACTGGTGGACCTCCTGATGGCACTGGTATTTCTGGCCACTGTGAGACACAGAGTGTTGGACTGGATGGGCCTTTGGCCTGATCCAACATTGGCGTCTCTTATGTTCTTATGTAAACTCAGAAACTCCAGCTGTTACAGAACACCACAGCTCAATTACTATCAGGAGCCAGACAAAGTATACACTCCGCTGGTTGCCTGTAAGCCAGCAGGTTCAATTCAAGGTCATGGTTACTACCTACAAAGCCCTTCAGTGCCTTGGATCCTCATATCTGTAGGACTGCCTCCCCTGCTATGTTCCACTGTGACAGCTTTGATCATCTGAGCAAAACCCTCTGAAGACGCCACCTTGAAAATGAGTAAGATCAATCTGTAAACCAGAGGTCCCCGACCCTTTTGAACCTGCGGGCACATCTGGGATTCTGACAGCATGATGGGCACAGACACAAAATGGCTGCCGAAGGAGGTGGAGCCAGCCATAAAATGATTGCCACAGCTTAACTTCAGTCACACTGTGCAGATCCTTGTGCCGTGGGGGCAGCTGCTGTCAAAGCAACGGGTTTTTTTAACAAATCTGGACAGCCAATCAAATCTCCAGTAGTCAGTCAGAAGCCTTGCTGGGAAAAAGCCCTCCCTGGCCCTGCCCCCTTCCTAAAAACATTTGGTGGGCACCAGAAAAGGTGTTGGTGGGCACCACGTTGGGGACCCCTGCTGTAAACCTTCTTTCTCTGTTGTGGCCCCCTTTGTGGAATGGCCTGCCCAAGGACAGGAAGCGTCCCACAGTTCTGTCATTCTGCAAACCGTCTAAAATAGAATTGTTCAGGAGGGCATTTCTACAAAAGGACTAAGTCTATTATGCTGCCCCCAGTCAGCGTTATCTGTAGTTTAGTAAAACTGCTCTGTATCTTTAAGACTTGTGCACCTGGGAATTGGAGTCCACAGTTAGGGGTCCCAGAAGCTTCCCTCTGACTGGCTCATTAAGAGTAATTTCCTGAGCTCAGAGGCGCAAAGATAGGAGTTTTATTGTTCTTTTCTGTTTTCTTTGTTCATCAACCCTTACGGCAAGGAGAGGGGAAGCCCATCTCATTCTCACCGCGGCTACTGAACTGACCTAGATCACAAGATGTAACTTTCCACCCAGCTATCTGGTCGATTGTGAGTAAATGATCTTCTGAATGCGTGTGAAGTTAAATAAAGATGATTTAAGCTCTCCTCGGTAGTCTTGGTTGACTCACAACTAGAGAGCGTTGGCTTAGCACAGCTTGCGCTGGACAGGACATCTATGGTATAGTGACATTTCTACAAAGGAAACGGAGGGAGCTTTTACAAAGGGGACAGGATGTTCGTTTATTCCACTGGTCATTGTTATGTATTAACTTGTTCTTACTGCATTTTCTGCTTTCGTAATTCCACTTTTTGCATTGTTTACGACATACCATGTCTAATACTTTTCCCCCATTGGTTGTAATTTTCCAACAAAGATGTCTTGTACCACTTGATTGCATTGTCTTGCTCTGTGTAGCCCACCTTGAGTCTTTGCAAGAAAGGTAGGCCATAAATAAAGTAAAATAAATAAAAAAATAGTGGTGGGGGAAGAATGAAAAATCTGCTGAAAAGTCAGTGCTGCGCTCTAACAAACCCAGTGATGGAATTGTCTGAAAAGGAGGAAGAGGAAGAGAAGATGATGAAGAAGAAGAGGAGAGGGAGAGGAGGAGATTTGGAATTTTGTTTCTGTCATTTCCAAGCAGGTGGTGAGTTTAACCGGCAGTCTGTTTCACAATTCCAGTCCTGTGGCGCGCTGCTCATAACCCATGGTAACGCTTCCTGCTCTCGGCTCAATTATTTTATCCCCACCTAATGCTTCAGCTGCACCTGAATGAGTACATCTCGTCTGACATGATCTCTTGCACATCTCCAGTGGGGAAAGGTACTGAGGCTAAGGGGAGCATTTCTGTGGACCCTGCTGTAGGCTAATGCACCAGCGCCCTTTTGCAAGTAAAGAGCCAAACTATATCAACATTCAGAGCAAGAGATCAACAAAGAGACAGCATGACTGAAGTACTATAGTTGCAAAACTGAACTATAGTACTTCACATTACCCATAATGGACATGTTAATGTCATTAAGTTTCTGCAGCCCTATCGCTGGCTGTTGCAAGTTCTTTAATAGGAAGTGACGCCCACCAGGTCTCACAATAAATAATAGACACAGGAGCAGCCTACGCAATTGTTTTAGTGCACTGGCAAAATAAATCTGCACATGGTTTGCGCTTGGATTACTGGCAACCATTCACCCCATCATTTCCCATTCTGTAAAGCATTTCCCTTTCTGCCCTGAACTGGATAGCCCAGGCTAGCCTGATCTCGTCAGATCTCAGAAGCTAAGCAGGGTTGGCCCTGATCTATATTTGGATGGGAGACCACTGAGGAAATCCAGGACTCCGAGGCAGAGGCTTTCATCTCTTGCCTTAAAAACCCCACTGGGTTTTCAACCCAGACGTTTAGTTTTCAACGTGAAAACCCTACAAGATCTGTCATATGCTCAGAGGAGGACTGTAACCAAGACCCTCACATTTTTAGCTTTGAGAACAGAGTTGAAGGATAAGAACACAAGAGAAGTCATATTGGATGAGGCCAATGGCTCATCCAGTCTAACATTCTGTATCACACAATGGCCAAAACCCAGGTGCCATCAGGAGGTCCACCAGTGGGGCCAGAATTCTCGAAGCCCTCCCTCTGTTCCCCCCCCCCAAGCACCAAGAATACACAGTATCACTGCCCCAGACATAGTGTTTCATCTATACCTTGTGGTTACTAGCCACTGATGGACCTCTGTTCCATATGTTTACCCAGTCCCCTCTTGAAGCTGTCTATGCTTATGGCTGCCACCACTTTCTGTGGCAGTGAATTCCACGTGTTAATCACTCTTTGGGTGAAGCAGTACTTCCTTTTATCTGTTCTAAACCTATTGCTCATCAATTTCATTGCGTTCACCAGTTCTTGTATTGTGAGAAAGGGAGAAAAGTACTTTTCTCTCTACCTTTTCTGTCCCATGCATAATTTTGTAAGCCTGTATCGTGTCACCCCTCAGTCGTCATTTCTCCAAGCTAAAGAGGCTCTTTAACCTTTTTCATAGGGGCGGTGTTCCATCCCCTTAATCATTTTAGTTGCCCTTTCCGGCACCTTTTCCAATGCTATAATGTCTTTTTCGAGGTGCAGTGACCAAAACTGTACACAATATGCCAAATGAGACTGCACTACAGATTTATATAGGGGCACTATGATACTGCCTGATTATTTATAGTGTATCCAAACAATTATTTCAAACAGAATACCCACCCACATGCAAAAACAAAACTGAAACTTTTTTATTTTCTTCTGACAATCGCACCTCCTAAAGGAAGAAATGCATCTTGTTCTTGCATTGGAGGGTTCAGTTTGTAACCTAGGAGTTGCTTGTCCTCAGTGCAAAGAAATTAGATCAATCTGATACTATATATATAAGAATTGATTTGGAAAATATTTGAACACCTTGTCTTAAAATATTTTATTCATCATGTTAAAATAATTTTTCCAATTTTTCGGAAAAAAACAAAAAGGCTTCAGGAAAAAAATGGAAAAAAACTGTTTTTTTCTGAATTTTTCCTGTTTTTTTCTGGGCCTTCACATCTTTAGTTTGGATCCCCTCAATTTGTATTGATAGTTGGGATTTTTGGCTCCAATGTGCATTACTTTGCAGTTGCCCATGTCGAACCACATTTCCAGCATTGATGCCCACTCACCCAGCCTCAACAGATCCCTCTGGACCACCTCACAGTCCTCCCTGGCTCTCACCACCATGAGGGTGCTTGATATCATCTGCAGACTTAGCCACTTCTGCTTACTCCCAACTCCAAATCATTAACGAACGTTAAAAAACACCGGACCTGGTACTGAGCCCTGTGGTACCCCACTGCTTACCACCTGCCACTGTGAAAACTGCTCATTTATCCTCACTCTCTGTTTCCTGCTAATTAACCAATTTTTAATCCACAAGAGGACTTGTCCTCTTATCGAATGACTGCTGAGTTTACTTTAGAGCCTTTGATGAGGAACTTTATCTAAAGCTTTCTGAACGTTTAGGCAAACAACATCTACTGGGTCACCCTTGGCCACACGTTTGTTCACCCCCTCAGACAACGCTAAAAGGTTAGTGAGGATAACAGTAAGGATAATAATAAGGTTAGTAAGGATAATAATCCAGAGTTTATACAGTACATTTGAGTGTTCTAAGTGCTTCATATACATTATCTTAATAATCCTTCCAACGCCCCTACAAAACATGCCTACCTCTAATCAGTGATGCAGGGTTCTGGGGAAATGATCCAACTCAAATTTAAATAAATTAAATTTAAATAAAGTAAGCAATGCCCTGATTGGATGGCCCAGGCTAGCCCAATCTTGTCAGATCTCAGAAGCTAAGTGGGGTCAGCCCTGGTGAGTACTTGTTTGGGAGACCACCAAAGAAGTCCAGGGTTGCTGTACAGAGGCAGGCAATGGAAAATCACCTGTACTTGCCTCTTGCCTTGAAAACACTGAGGGGGGGGGTGTCACCATAAATTGGCTGTGACTTGACGGCACTTTCCACCACCAAAGTTAGCAAAATGTAAGTAACGTTACCAAAAGAAGGCAACTACGCCATAAACAGGCCTTGGCCATGTCAAAACACTGCTTCACATCCCATATCTCATGCTTCATATCCCACATTTAGCCCATCTACAGTGACAAAATTACAGCACAATAGACCTTGACAATTACCGATCAACAGGATATATTTGCATATGTGAGGCGGAAATTTTTCCGTGGAAAAATACAGCATCAGAATAAATTCTGGAATATTTTCCACCTCATGTTATTGCCCTTAATGGTAGGATGGCCGACTCCGTACTGAGATCATAGCTGAAATACAATTTGAAAACAGAGATTTTGTGGCTCATAGCTCCCCCTCGCAACCACACCAGCTGTTATGAGTAACCCAAGAGAACAAACACATGCATAGAACCATAGAGTTGGAAGGGAGATCTCCAGGGTCATCTAGTCCAACCCCCTGCACAATGCAGGAAATTCCAGGACATTCACAAATACCTACACACAAACACACCCAGTGACCCCGGCTCCATCCCCAGAAGAGAGCAAAAAATCTCCAGGATCCCCAGTCAAACTGGCCTGGAGAAAAACTGCTTCCTAACCCCAATGTGGCGATCAGTATTTCCATGGGTGTGTAAGAAAGGGCCATGAGAATTAAGCACTGATGCAACCCTTCCGACCCTCCCTCTCATGATCTGCCTAAGCATACTATGTGCTGGCTTCCAAACAAGCTTCCAAGTTGAAAGACTTTATTAAGGACACTATAGGGTTACACACAAAGGAAAGAGGCGATGGCTCAGTAGTAGAGCATCTGCTTGGCATGTAGAAGGTCTGGGGTTCAATCCCTGGTATCTCCCATTAAAAAAAAAAAAGACCAGGCAGCAGGTGATGTGAAAGACCTCTGCCTGAGACCCTGGAGAGCTGCTGCCAGCCAGAGTAGGCAATACTGACCTTCATGGACCAATAGTCTCAGTATAATGCAGCGTTCATGTGCTCAAATGTACTTTAAACTCAGTAGTTGCTGAGATGCTTAACCCATTTTCTGCTTCTCTGTTCCAAATCACCTTCCCCATGTATTATATACTGAGATCGAGGCAGCGTTTGAACAAGTGATTTCTCTATTCAGATCAGAACGCACAACAACTAGACTCATAGAACGATGCAACGATATACATTTGGAACTAGCGAGGCCACACCCCCTAGCATGGTAACAACCAATTAAAATCAATAGCTTAGAACCAATGGGATTCGTTCCCGCCGTCGGTCAGAGTCTTTCCAGATTGGTCTGTTGTGTAACATCGACCGATCCGACTGCAGGGTTTAGAATACTTGAGAGTCAATGGAGCTTGTGCCTAAAGCTCCGGTTTAGATTACGTTGCATAACACAAGCAAATACATCACAACGTGGAACATTTTATCCATATGGGGCTCTCAATGCACGTCTGGAGAGGGAAAGCAATGTTTGGCAGTTTGCATGGGGAGAACTAGCTCAGAATGAGGACATGTTAAGCCCTACCACTCTTTCTCTTTTTCTCCTTCTTCCCCCTTCTCTGTTCCAAATCCCTTGTCTAAGCTGCTTTTCCCTACGAAAAGCAGATATCAGGTGCTTGTTAAGTATGTTCGCATGTAGTCAGTCTCTTAGCCTTAATAGACATACTTCCTCACCACACCGGGAGTCAGTGAAGCACAGCTGATTTCGCAGCCTGCTCCAGCCTAGGAAGGCAACATTTGTCTTTCCCTAACTTCCAACACCTAAAGCATACTTATTTCAGTTAGAACTGAAGGTCTGTTTCCTCTCGCACTCAAAAAAGGTACTATTAGATTGTGGGAATTATCCGTCCACAAAGTAGATAGCGCCATTCTGCATTTGCACCAGTCGCTTTTCCAGGTTGGCTTGCTATCTGAAAGGAGGCAAACCACAGAGCAGTGATTCATGCAGGATGCAACAGGCACCCTCCTCTAGGGTGGGGCTATATGGTGCTGCTGCTGCATTAGCAGAGACTGATGGATGCCATCATACCTGGCGCAAAGATGGAACGGAATTAACTATCCCCAGAGGGGGCTAGGGCATCTATGAAAAATATGCTTTTGGCTCACAGGGACCTTTGGTTATTTAATTAATGTGTTTCTTGTGACACACTTGGAGCGGACTTGGGGCACACTAATGCATCCTGGCACACAATTTGAGAATTGTACGTAACGCCAGTGGTAAGAGTAAAGTCTGGTCCAAGAACTACCTGTGACGTTCAAGCAGAAATCCATTTAGCACTAGCAGTTCTTTCACAGCTTGGTTCAGCATGGAGGAGAAACAGCCAAAACACACACACACACACAAACACACACACACACACAGGCTGTGCCACCCATATGCTGCCTACGGCCTCCCTTTCCATCTGCTAACAAACAGTAGGCCAGTTTCAGCCTCAGCCAATAATGCATTTACTGGGGGCAAGTAATGAATAATCAGGACAGAAAGAACTGACTCTGTTTTAACCCCCACCCCACCCCATTTAGCTTCCCGTTCCTAGTTGAAGGTCAGACCAGGAAGGTCCTTTACTGATTTATTTATTTTACTTCATTTATACCCTTCCTTTCTCCCCAGTGGGGACCCAAAGTGGCCTGCATCCTTCTCCTCTCCTCCATTTTATCCTCACAACAACCCTGTCAGGTAGGCTAGGCCGAGAATGGTGTGACTGGCCCAAGGTCACCCAGCAAGCCTCCATGGCAAAGCAGAGATTCGAACCTGGATCTCCCAGATCCATGTTGGACACTCTAACCACTATACCACCACATTGGCTCTGGGCCTCCTGCTCAAAGGCCGCCTCTAGTTTAGGCACTTGTTAAATAAAATGGTTTTTTAAAATTATTTTTATTAATATTTTGGAAAAAGTACAATAACGACACAATAAATCATCATAGCAAAGAAAACTGCCAATGCGAGGACCAAAGAAACCGCTTGAAAAAGATATTCACAAAATTTAAAGCATTTTGAGGAGCACCAATAAAAACATACAGACATATTTCAAAACCAATATATACTATTGACAATTTTCAGTATAGAAGTGTACAGGAAGTCAATCCAACTTCGCAAATATAACTAAAAATAAATTAAAAAACCTTGGGTCCAAATCACCAAGGTAAACCATTGCGAAATCTGTGCTACGTTATCCGTTTCCCACGGCCTTCAAACCCCCCCCCCCCAAAATGAAGTGGTCTGCTCTGCTCTAGGCCTCTGCAAATACATCGATACACAAAACACTCCCCCCAATTCATTGCCATGTAGTCAGTTTACATAAAGTGAGGCTTGGTTGGGGGCCTGTTCTAGGGTTGCCATCTCCAGGTTAACAAATTTCTGGAGATTTTGGGAATGGAGCCTGGGGGAGGGTGGGATTTAGGGAGGGGAGGGATCTCAGTAGGGCACAATACCACAGAGTCCACCCTCCAAAGCGGCCATTTTCTACGAAGGAACTGATCTGTGTCATCTGAAGACCAGTTGTAATTCTGGGAGATATCCAGGCCCCACATAGAGGCTGGCAACCCTAGCCTGTCCACATAATTACTGAGTAGGGTGGAATAGTGGAAGCAACCACAGGTCATACTTTTAGGCAGGGCTTTTTTTGTAGAAAAAGCCCAGCAGGAACTCATTAGCATAACAGGCCACACCCAACAACAGAAATCATTAGCCTATTAGGCCACACACCGGACAGCACAGCTCATTGGCATATTAGGCCACACCCCCATGTTACCAGAAGTGTGCTCATCCAGCCACACCCACCTTTTGCTTCTTATTCTGTTTACCTTGTTTGTTGTCAAAACCCAGGGCTTTTTTGTTGCAGGAACTCCTTTGCATGTTAGGCCACACCTCCCTAATGTAGCCAATCCTAATGGGTTTCTGCTGTTGGGTGTGGCCTATTATGCTAATGAGTTCCTGCTGGGTGTGGCCAACTTAGAAGCCAGCCGGAACTCCGTTCCTGTGCGTTCCTGCCCAAAAATAGCTCTGCTTTTAGGTTTCCTAGGTCTGTTGAAAATGCCGGCGGGGGTATGAGGGGAACATTCCAGGAGCAGGACGTGACAGAGGCACATCGGTGATGACGCTGTTTTTTGGGCAAAACTCTACGGTAAAATCAGCCTCAAACTATAGAGTTTTGCCCCCAAACCAGAGCACCCCCTCCCCCGACATGCCTATGCCACTTCTGGGTGACGTAGGCACGTCGCATTTCTTTCCAGTGAGGTCGCTGTTGGGGGTTTCCTCCCCACGGCCAGCAGGCTAGCGGTAGTCAGGAGCCCGCAAAACAGGGGATCCCCGCCCCCAGCTGGAGACTGGCAACCCTACATTGTTACCTGGCCTGGTGTCTGAATTCACAATTGCTCTTGTCACAATTAAAGTTGAAAGGAGTGTTTGGAGACAGAGAGCACATAGCATGAAAGGGACTTCCAAACGCCTACCTGGCTCGGGCCTCACATGACAGGGTGTTTGTGTGTATGTTGCTTCACCCTTTATCTCTTTTCAGACAGGCTGAAGATAATGCTGTTGCACAAAATGTGTGCAGCAACACGTGCCGAATGAGATCTGAATCCCAATTCTTTTGGTGGCTGCTGTTAAGCAATGGTACACAACTCCCAGCACCTTAGAAACCAGTGGCAAACTGGAAAAGGCAGAGAGGTGCTTTCTCCTTTGCTGCCTTTCTTGCCCAAAAAACCACCACATTCTGTGGATTGGCTTACAGTAAGGTTGCCAGGTCTCACCTTACCTGTGGCGGGGGTGCTGGCTCCTTCTGGGGACTTTTCTGTCGCGTGCGCACTGGTAGAGACATCATCACGCTCGGGCCGTCATGCGACAACACTCTAGCGTTCAGAGTAAAAACTCTATAGTAACCATAGAGTTTCCCCCCGAATGCCTGAGCCTTGCTACGTGACACCCCCAGCAGGATGACATCACTACTGGTGATGTCATTGCATCACTGACGTCCCCATGGGATGCTGCTGTTACGGGTGGGGCTTCCCCCACCAGCCGGCGGTGGATTGGGGCCTCCAAAACTGGGGGATCCCCTGGCCCGACGTAGCTTACAGCACTCTGCTTTGTCAATGCCCTGAGCTAGCAGCGAGCCCACAAACCAGACTGTCGCCTCCAATATCCCCGATGTGCCTATGTCATTGCATTTATTTCCAGCTTCTTCCCTCCCCAGTCCCAGTAAGAGAGAAGAAGAAGAGATTAGATTTATACCCTGCCCTTCACTACCCAAAGGTGTCTCAGAGCGGCTTACAAACTCCTTTCCCTTCCCCTCCCCACAACAGACACCCTGTGAGGCAGGTGGGGCTGAGAGAGCTCTTGACAGAAACTGCTCTTTTTCCAGAACAGCTCTTATCAGAACTACGGCTTGCCCAAGGTCATCCAGCCAGGTGCAAGTGGAGGAGTGGGGAATCAAACCCGGTTCTCCCAGATTAGAGTCCGCGCACTCAACCACTACACCAAACTGGCTCTTCTCCTTCCTTTCCTATTCTTTGAAGACCGGGGTTGCCAAATGGCCTGGAGAAAAACATAAGAGGATTGATATGTGGAGGTGACAATGGAAGCTTCTCATGGCATGGAGGTAAATAACAGTACCCTAGTAAATAACATCCTGTTAAGTATTAAAGGGACAGCAGGGCATTGCTAAACAGTCTGGCCGCCCTACGTATGGTTGCCAACCTCCAGGTAAGGTCTGGAGATCTCCCAGAATTACAACTGATTTCTAGACTATAGAGATCAGTTCCCCTGGAGGAAATGGCTACTTTTAAGGGTAGACTTGATGGCATTATACTTTGCTGAGGTCCTTCCTCTCCTCAAACCTGACCCACCCCAGACTCATCCCCCAAAATCTCCAGGTATTTCCCAATCTGGAGTTGGCAACTGAACCTATCAGAGACCTCAACACTCCCCCCACACACACACACTAACCCTCTTTTCCACTCAATGTCTTCTTCTTCCCTGCTCCCTTTTTATCTCTTCCTTCCCACCTCTTTTTCTCCACTAGCCTTCCCTACAAAGAGGACTTCACTGGAGTCATGGGCTTCATAGGAAAAATTCCAGCACTTCCTGCCCTGGTCAAAAACACGAATACCCAAAACTGCCTCATACTGAATCAGACCGTTGGTCCACCAAGGTCAGTACTGTCAACTCTGACCGGCAGGTGCTCTCCGGGGTCTCCGAAGGAAATCTTTCCCCTCACCTACTACCTGAACCTTTTACCTGGAGATGCCAGGGATTGAACCTGGGACCTTCTGCCTGCCAAGCAGATGCTCTACCACTAAGCCACGGTTCCTCCCCATAAACTGCCCCTGAGAGTTATGAAGGAGGAATGCACAGCAATGGAAAGAATGGCTTCTCCTTGCCACCGAATACACACGGCAAGGAAACCAGTCAGGGGAGGAGGGGCTCCAAAGTTCTGCTCCCAGTCAATTAACCTCTTCATAGAAGGCAAGTAAGGGAGGGAGACCTGCATGTGCGAGTGAGAAAAGGATCCCTTCTCGCATTAGCGCACACCGGTCTCCGTCCCTTGAAGCTGGTTCTTCGGCAATCTTGCTGGTTCCTGCCTAGGGTTGCCAAGTCTATCTTCGCTGGGAGTGGGGGGCTCCCGGCCGGCGTCTTGTGCTCCCGGAAGTGACGGGAGGACGCTAGGCACGCTGGGGGCGGGGGCATGGCCATACAAGGGAAAACCATAGTTTCCCCTTGTATGGCCGTGGCCCCACCCCCAGCGTGCCCGCGTCACTTCTGGGGTGGAGTTCCCCCCAGGGCCCGATCCGGCAGCGCCGGGGAATGGGCCTCTGGGGCAGGGGTTTCCCTGCCCCCCGGGGGGACTTGGGATCCCTATTCCTGCCTTTAGCAAAAATTGATATTAAAAAATTGCAACCCAAGTTCCCGTCCCCAGTGAAGTGGTAGCTGGGAGTTGCAATGCGCCCACTACGGCCTCAGGCATGGCATTAACCTTGGCTGAACTTGCTCCCCCCCCCATTTTCCTGTGCATTCCAGTAGACAAGAGTACCTGAACTCTGCTTGCTTGTCCATTTGCAACACAAATGCAACATTTCAACCTGGCTTGGAAATTGGCTTCTTGGCAGAAGTTTTATTTCTTTTTTTTTTGGAGGGGGGGGGTGTGCTCCAAAAACTTGATGGAAAGATCTTCAGACCATCTCCGCTCCCTCCGTTTCCTTTTGCTGCTCCCTTCCCTGCCATAAAATTTGAAAACCCGAATGATGGGGGAGCAGAATGAATCATTCAAAACCAGGCAAATGCATGCATATACGGTACATATATTTCATCTTCTTGATTCATTCCAACCACAGGCCCTGGTCCTTCTGTAGGAACTATCTTCTAAAGAGCGAGGATACCGGAGTTCAGCCGTGATCTTCGAAGTGTGACAGCAAGATGTTTTTACTCAGTGGCAAGAGAAATACATTCCATCCATCGGGTGCTCAAGGCACGCTTTCCTTGGGCATGGCTTCACCAGCCAGTATGGTGGAGGGAGGTGGAGAAAAGGACTATGTACTGCAGAGACTACAATGAGCTGCAACAGATCTGTGTGCAAAGAGAGGTACAGCGTGAATTGCTGAAAGGTCCTTCGGTTGTGTTGTGGAGCACACTGTTTCCCCCTTGCTGCAATAATGCCCCCTCAAGTGTAGGGCTGTAGTTTTTCTCTTTGTTCTCGATAGGGAAGAAAGTACAGAGGTGCACTGAGGACTGGGATGTTACATGCCATCTGCTTACTGGCCTCTTGGGGAAGGAGACACAGGTTTCCCCCCTTCCCACATCAGTTCTGCTCAATGCTGCCAATTTACTTAGTCCAATGGAACCTACGGAATACGGAGGTCATTTCGGGGGGGATCGCAGGGGATCGCAGTTCCCCTGGGTGAGGTACGGGGGGGGCACATGATGAAGCCCCGCCCCCTGCTTCCGGCCGCCCTGCTTCCGGCCCTCATTCAGCCAGGTGGAGGCAGGAGAAGAGGGAGGGTAAGTTGCTTCCTCCCTGCCTCTCCCCACCCCTGCCTGCCTGGGGCCAGGGAGGGCCTTCGCGGGGCTTCCTTGCACTCCCGCCGACCTTGCAGGTCCACCGCCGGGCCCCTCATGGGCAGGCTTGATTTAGCCACCTCAGGGTAGGTCCACCGCCGGGCCCCTCAGGGCAGGCTTGATTTAGCCACCTCTCTGAATATCCTCCAGGCCCCCAATAGGGGTCAGTCACCAGAGGTCGCTGTGACTTCCAGGTGCACACGCAATGCACATATGAACAATACAAAACACCCCCCAAAAAAACCTACAGTAGTCAGTCAGAAGTTTTGCTGGGCAAAAGCCCTTACTGACCCCACCTACTTCTTAAAAACACTTGGCAGGCACCAGAAAAGGTGTCAGCAGGGGCCATGGTGCCCAGGGGCACCATGCTGGGGACTCCTGTGCTTAAGGTGACCAAAAGATACATTTCGATATTTATATCCCGCTTTTCTGCCCGAAAGGGACCCAAAGCAGCTTACAACATTGTAAGCATAAAAGGGGAAAAGGGAGAACTACCCTGTGAGGTAGATTAGGTCCTCAACCGTGTGACTGGCTCCACATCACTCTGCAAGCTTCATGGCTGAGTGGGGACTCGAACCTGAGTCTCCCAGTCCTAGTTCCTCGCCCAACATTCTAACCACTACACTAACCACTTTAAAGCCCTTTATGGTCAGGGACCTACAGACCTGAGGGACCGCCTTTCCCCACACGTGCCCCAGAGAGCACTGCGATTAGGGGCCCAGAGTCGATTGGCCCTCTCAGGTCTTAAGGAGGCTAGGCTGTCGACAAGCAGGACCAGGGCTTTCTCGGTGGTGGCTCCGCTCTGATGGAATGAGCTCCTGGAAGAGATCAGGGCCCTGCGGGACCTTTTACAGTTACGCAGGGCCTGTAAAACGGAGCTCTTCCGCCAGGCCTTTGGGAGCCGCCACCACAATTGATAATTAATAACTAACACCGGAATGACAGAGGGCCCTGGATTCCTGGAATTTCCACCAACAGCCTGAAGGATAACAGCTTCCTCTAGAACAATTGGAAAGGAAGACCGCGAACCGGCTGTGAGTTGAATTGAATTATCAACGATTACTAGCACTTTATGTTTAGATGGTTTTAGAATTGTTCTAATCGTAATTTATGTTTTAATGTAACTTATCTGCTTTATGCAAGCCGCCCTGAGCCGGCTTCGGCTGGAAGGGCAGGGTAGAAATCCGACTAATAAAAATAAATAAATGAATGAATTAAAAAACCAGAACTGGTTTTAGCATATATGACAATGACCGAGGACCTAACATTGCAAACTACTTCCAAAGTGCTAATGCCTTTGTGGCAGATGATGAGTGTGAGGACGGGGGTGTCACAACATGTGGTTCCCAGCGGGAATGAAACAGGATGGGAATAGCAGTGTGCAAGAAAAGGTTGCCTTTAGCAAGGTATCGCTCTGGAGTTGCTTTGACATCCCATTCCACATTCTATCGAAGGACCAACCAGACTTCTGGTGAGAACGCTGCTTTCTGGCCTAGAAAATTAAAGAACTGTAAGAAAAAGGAATATAACCAAGTTGGGTCCAGGGAACTGTGGCACTAAGTGGCCGAGCAGACCTGAACGAAGCTGCCGCGTCCTCCTCCATCTCCTCTACCTTTTTCTGTTCTCCTGCCAAGCTGCTTCTCTCCGCTGCTGCGTTGGGCCTTATCTATATTTCAATGCCTCTTCAAAGACAAGCATCTAAAGGGAGAGACAGTGCGGGAGATGGGGAGATAAAGGTGTGGGGGGTTGAGGCTGGGTTAATAGCTAATTGAGCCGCTTGGGGGGGATACCTAACCATATTAAGAGGGGGTTAGGAGAAAATGCGATTCGGGAAGTCGAAGTAGTAGTAACAGAGAGGAAGGCGGAGTCTTAGAGGAAGTGCTGGGTCAGAGAGGAAGACGGGGAAAGCTGCAGCACGGAGCTTATGAACTGCTTTCCAGTGGATAAGAATTCCTGGGTTCTGTTCTCAGTGGTCCAAAAGGCAACTAATACAGGAGGCCGGTTACCCATCCACCCCACCCCACCCGCCATTCCAGTGTCCATGGGAAAGGACTGAGATCCAGGGAGCTGATGTCACCCTGCAGAGTTTACTCTAAGTAAAAGGCTAGACCAGGTGTCCCCAATCCTTTTGAGCCTGGGGAAACATTTATTTATTTATTTATTTATTCTTACCTTGGCAGCGGGGGACTCCTGGGTGGATCCCGGAGCGCGCGCGCGCACCACACACACGTCACCAGGAAGTGACGTTATGACGCCGGGCACGCTGGGGGCGGGGCTAGGCTGTCGACATGCGCATCACTTCCGGGTGACGCGCACGTCAGGGAGGAGTTCCCCCGGGGCCCGATCCACCGGGGAACGGGCCTCTGGGGCGGGGTTTTCCCCGCCCCCCGGGGGGACTTGGGATTCCTAGTCTCAGCAGGCACCATGGTGCCCACAGGTACTACGTTATGTAACCCTGGTATAGAGTTACCACATTCTGTGAGAAAACAAACACCACAACAAACAAGCAGACATTGGTGGACAATATGGATAAACAGGGTTACAGGAGGCTGGGACTGGTACCTTTGGGCCCAGTCTCGAGGAGGCAAGTTGGACCTACCTCAGGCTCAAGGAACTATGAGCCACCAACCCAACCGGTGTACAGTCTACATGGAAAGTATAGCAGTCAAACTGAGCAGGCCACTAAAACGTGGGGTACAGGCCTGCCTACAAGTTTTTAGAGTCTCAGGATTAAAATCTTCACCACCACCTCAGGGAAGAAACTTGGATGCAGATGGATGGCTGAGGCGACACAACAATCACCATGTGAACAAATAATAAAGCACACCAGTTGGGGCAAGGGACCTAATCGGCTTCCATCTCCTTCTACAGTTATTAAACTGCCAGCTCATGCATATTTATGGGGCCCTCCCAATACCTGGTACACGGGACCCTGCCAGCAGCACAGGAAATTACCAGGAAATTAGTGTCGGGGCTGATACGGACACCCTCCTCTCCGCTACCACCACTGAAAATGCATCACTTGTGAGGAAGGAAACTGCTGTGGTGGGAGGTGGCGGTGGTTCACCTTCCTTACAGATCCCATTCTGAGATTTCTCCATAAGGAAGACTGAGAGACCCTCATATAGTTTCTGACACATCAACTGTTAAACAGGGATTTCTGCTAGGGACTGCTGCGTATTTTTTATTTTGTGGCAGACATGTTTACTGTGTGTCCATAGGCTTACCATGTGCCTGCTAATAGTGGCAAAACTCCTGATCATTGTTGCCATTGCCCGTTGATGCTCATCTGGTGATGGGAGGAAGCAGGCTGGCAAAATGTGCAATAATGTCACTTCTGACACAACCCAGTAGTGCTGGCATCACACCAAAATGACACGCTAGCACTCATCTAGAAGCGCCACAGAAATCTGGGGCGAGGGCTAGAGTGTCATCCTGGTGCAATGCTGGCACTTCCGGAGTGCACCAGAGGTGATGTCATCATGCAGCGACAAAGACAGCCACCCTCTGCAGTAAGTACCAACCTCCCCCCATCTCCCCCCACATACCAGGCCATGTCTGGCAATCCTGTGACCACCAAATATGTCCCCGTCGCGAACACAAGGATGTCACTGTGTGGAACTGACAAAGGGAATAATAATTCAATTTCCAAGTTAATCTAATTTTACTGTGCTTATAATCATATACACATATAGCCATAGTTTGAATATTAGAATTTAGTGAGCTGTTCTTTTACTGATCAGAACAGGCCTGTGTAGGCTGAACAAGTAAACATTCTTTCCTTATCTGTGCTTTTGGCTAAAGCAGCTGTCTCGCAATGCTAATAGGCCTTGAATGCAGTACTAATAAGAGCCAGGAGTAGGGGGGGTTGGAAATGAATGAATGAATCTGCATAGCTCCCGGCAATACCCCGGTGGAAGATTCATGTGTTCTCCTATGTTATGTGTAAAAGTGTAATTCATGACCTTTATCTAAGAATGAGCCTTTCTGCTTATACATGAAGGTCCTTGCTTATGGTCAAAGAAAACCTCTTTGTTGCTTGTCAAATAAACAGTTAAAATACAATGTAACAGTACCCCTCATTGGGGTCAGCCAATGAATGTACGCCAACTCAAATGATGCCCCTTTACCCATAACCAATGAATGTTTCTATATGTTGTTACCTTTGCCTATGTCATTCTGGGTGTATAACCTTTTGCTCTTCCTCATTTGAACCAGAAAGCAGCTTGGTTTTGCAGGCAATTTATTACTTAGCACTGTTTTCCTGTTTATTGCAATAAATATTTTAGTTTTTCTTCCTCACTTGGACTTCACTCGTGTTGTTCTTAAATGAGCCTGGGGACACGTGAGCCATGATTTCTGGAACAACTTGCAAGTCCAGTCTGCATTTGTAGTCACACATCTCCCAATAAATACACCTGCTGCATAAAGTATGAAAGACCTATCAATCATGCAATAAATGGAAATGGTAAAACAGAGGAAGGCTGTGAAGCATCCCCTCCTTGACTCTTTTAAACTAAGCCAGCCCCAGAACCGAGGTTCTAGGTTCTACCTACACTTCTTTTGTGTGTGTGTTTGGTTTTTTGCATCTCTGTGTGCATGTGCATGTATCCGTGCCCATGCCTGGAAATCATGGTGCCCTCTGGCAACTCCTACTGGGGTATGGAAGATGTTCAGAGAAGCGGCTTGATAGCCTGCCTCTGCCTCCCGGCCCTGGTATTCCTTGGAGGTCTCCCATCCAAATACTTGCCAGGGCCGGCCCTGCTTAGCTTCCGAGATTTGATGAGACTGGGCTTGCCTGGGCTATCCAGGTCAGGGCACTTCTACGACACGTGAGCCATGATTTCTGGAACAACTTGCAAGTCCAGTGTGCATTTGTAGTCACACATCTCCCAATAAATACGCCTGCTGCATAAAGTATGAAAGATCTATCAATCATGCAATTAATGGAAATGGTAAAACAGAGGAGGGCTGTGAAGCATCCCCTCCTTTACTCTTTTAAACTAAGCCAGCCCCAGAACCGAGGTTCTAGGTTCTACCCACACTTCTTTTGTGTGTGTGTTTGTTTTTTTGCATCTGTGTGTGTGTGTGCACGTACCCGTGCCCAAGCCTGGAAATCATGGCGCCCTCTGGCAACTCCTACTGGGGTATGGAAGATGTTCAGAGAAGTGGCTTGATAGCCTGCCTCTGCCTCCCGGCCCTGGTATTCCTTGGAGGTCTCCCATCCAAATACTTGCCAGGGTCAGCCCTGCTTAGCTTCTGAGATCTGATGAGACTGGGCTTGCCTGGGCTATCCAGGTCAGGGCAGTTCTACCCACACTTCTGTTGGTATTATGAACTGAGATTGAGGCAGCTTTTCCAAAATAAGTGATTTCATTTTATTCCGCTCACAACGACACTAGACGAAACTACACAGAACAAGGCTGACTTATATACGATTTGAACAGGCAAAACCACACCCAACAAACAGATAACAACCAATAGGAACACGGAGCTTGGAACCAATGAGAGTGGTTCCCGCCAAAGACAAGGCTTCTCTGATTGGCCCTTTAGGTCAATCCCAGTAATGCTCTGTTATACTAGAACTGTACATAAGCTCAGTCATGTCTTTATTACATTAAGACATAACAGTTGGGTTAAATGCACCCCCCCCCAATTGCCTTGGAAGCAGAGAAACCTTACACAATATCCCTAATCCTCCACAGTTCCCGGTTATGGGGGAAATGCTGTTCAAACAAATTGCAAAGATGATCTGATTCCAATGGTAACAAGAAAAAGAAATTTTATTTAACAAAAATAGAAGCACATCTTACATGACATATTCATGTAGGTTCATATAATTTATTGTGAACAGATTAACTTTAAAAAGGTTGACTTGCTACAGCTCCAAGCCCAGGTTAAGAGAGAGAAAAGAGGTCCCATATAAGATGAAACAGAAGGCAAGCAAGGGCCAAAGAGGCTCAACATCTGACCCAGGAGAGGGCGGGGCCAACTGCCAAGTGTACCCCAGCGAGAGAATTCTCTTAACCCTTTCCCTCCCGGATCTTCTTGCATGCAGAGTTACAATAGTTAACAATTTCTAAGAGCAGGTGTGGTAAAGTGGTTAGAGAACTGGACTAGGACTGGGGAGACTCAGGTTTAAATCTGCTACTCGGTGGTGACTCCATGCCATTCATTCACTCACGTACTCTCTCAGCATAGTCTACCTTACATGGGTTGTTGTGAGTATTCAGAGGGGAGTTTCTTGGAAGGGTGGGATGAAAATGAAAGAGACGGGATCATGGATAATTGTTAGAGCCAAGAAAATACTGGGATCTGAAAACCCTGTGCTTTGTTTTCATTTCTTTCACATCCTGTTTCAGGAGTTATAGTAATCCAGAAAAAAATAACTTACAAATTCAATATAAATGGAAAGAAAAATGACACTGGTCTGGAAATAAAGACGTCCAGCCCCGGATTCACACACAAGGTCTGAACTGGCAGTGTGCGATCTGAAAAGAGATCCTTGGGATCACGGTCTGCTGAAGGCATCTGCTCCGACCCGGTATTCATGTTTGGAAAACACATTGTGAATGGCACACGCTGTTTCTTTGTGTGGCAAATACTGATTTGATGATCTCAGCTCCTTTGGCGCGCATCTGAGTGCTCCCTCGCCCCCTTTTCTCTGTCATTCATTTGCAAAATGGAGGGAGTGGTTTGGAGAGGTATCTCATCATGCTAATTAAGATGTGACATCTGGAAAATGGCATGCCTGTCTACAAGTGGCAGGAAACCACACATAAGACGGTGGAGTGAGGGAATGACACCTCTCAGTAAGAACTTGAAGGCTAGGAGAATAATTGCCACGAAGCATGCGGGCCCACGTACACAGATCTGCACTGGCTAATAAAATGCTGATAAACAGGAGATACAGGCAAAAAAAAACCGTAAGAGAGAAACAAGAGTTTTCAAAACTCTTGAGGTTGGGAATTTGGGAAGGTGTACATTTTTGGTTTTTTGGCCATTCAAGTCACAGCTGACTCATCCCCCCCCACCCGCCGGGGTTTTCAAGGCCAGAGATGTTCAGAGGTGGTTTGTCATTGTCTACACCTCTGCGTTGCAACCCTGGTATTCCTTGGTGGTCTCCCATCCAAATGCTAACCAGGGCCAACCCTGGTTAGATCCGATGAGCTGGGGCCAGCCTGGACTATCCAGATCATTAATCCCCAAATATGCACCGCCAATCCTATAGCTGCACTGGCAGTGAAAAAGCCAAATTCCATGTTAGAAATTATTAGGAAAGTGATTGGAAATAAAATGTCTTTATGCAGGGCCAAAGTTGGAAAATATGCATGCTGCCTTATACACACAAAACGAGGAGAAGAAGGAAGAGGAGGAGGTTTTTATACCCTGCTTTTCTCTACCTGGAGTCTCAAAGCAGCTTACAATCGCCTTCCCTTCCTCTCCCCACAACAGACACCCTGTGAGGTAGATGGGGCTGAGAGAGCTCTGAGAGAACTGTCACTGACCCAAGGTCACCCAGCAGGCTTCATGTGGAGGAGGATTGGGTAATCAAACCCAGTTCTCCAGATTAGGGTCTGCCGCTCTTAACTACCACACCCACGTATGGAGAGAATCGCACATAGCATGACCTCTCCTTACATAGAGGAGGGCCCCGGTCACACGGAGCATTAGCCATGCTACTGAGACAGAAGATAGGCAGATTTTCCGGGCGCGATCACAGCGCCACATCTGGGAAGTGTAGAGCTCCCGTGGCTCACCCGAGGCTTCCCGCCGAAGATAAAAAAACTAGTACCTCCGAGGTACTCGCGGGGTAAAAAACTAGTACCTCCGAGGTACTAGTTTCCAGAAACCACGGGGCAGGGGCGGGCGTCTGATCGCGTTTCCGGTGGCATCCAGCGCCCACCCATGTCCCCTTGCAAAAAGGTTTTTTTCCCCCAAGACTCCATGGGATCCACACAAGCACCCAACGGAGCATGCGCACATTTCAGTTTAAAAAAAACAACACAACCCCGTTTGCCGCGCTGCCCCACTTCTTTGCTGCTTCATGTGATTGGCACCTCCCCCCTAACCACGGGACCTCGACAGGACCTCAACCGGACGCCTGATCACGCAGTTGCGTGTTATTTTGGTCCGGGGCAAACAGCCACACTTCCCCCCCGCATTTTCTAGCCCATGTGACCGGAGCCTTGGATCACCAAAAGCAAGCATCTGAAAAGGTCTAAAGAGAAGCATCTCTGGCTGCTTTCTGCTCACCAGCATAAGCATTTTGCAAACCGACTGTGATTTTAGGTCCAAAATCAGCTACTCTTGTGGATTTTGGTACCATTTTCTAAGCTGAAGTTCTTGGCCTCTGACATCCTGTGGCTCTTAGCATATTCCATGTGTTTGGGCGGGAAAGAAACAGTTTGGTCGTTTGGAATGCAGTTGATGAAAGCGAAGCCAGTTTAGGTCTAGCAGCAGGCTGGACTTAAGGATCAGAAGCAAAATACTGGTATTTGGGTGTGGGGCTTTGCTGATGCAGCTTTAAAAACTGGCATTGCTCGTCTGTCTCATTCTCCTCTAAAAGAAGAGATACTGGGGAAAAAACACCCCCCAGAGTCCTTTCCTCACAGGGGAACTGACCCTCAGTGGCCCTTGAAATTTGCTACTGCTTGGGGAACTGGTGAGCATGAACAACAGGGAGCAGCTGATATTATTGTTCTCTGTACCCACTATTTCCTGCAGGTTCCCACTTGATGCTGTCTCTTGGATCAGAGAGAGTGTTGGGTTTTGTGTAGTGGTTAAGAGCCAGTTTGGTGTAGTGGTTAAGAGCACGGACTCTAATATGGGAGAAACGGGTTTGCTTCACCACTCCTACACATGCAGCTGCTGGTGTGACCTTGGGTCAGTCACAGTCTTCTCAGAGCTGTTCTCTCAACAGCAGTTCTCTTCTCTCTCAGCCCCACCTCCCTTACAGGGTGTCTGTTGTGGGGAAGGGAAAGGAGATTGTAAATCACTCTGAGACTCCCAGTGAAGGGCGGGCAATAAATCCAATCTCCCCCTCTTCTTCTCTTCTGCAAATTTCATCCCTTCAGTCATGAAAGGGTTAAGCTGAAGTTTCTGTCTATTAATGTTAGCTAGCTAATTTAGAATCAATTAGGTGCCGCTGAATCTTCCTGCCAAGAAGAGGGAGGTATTACTCTTAATGAGGTGACTTTAAGATTGACTATTGGCTAATCAATATATTGGTAGGTGGTACATGCTATTGTGCACATACACCAGGGGTGGAATTTGGGGGGAAACTTCCAGGCAAAGCAGAGACATTCAGTCCAAGGTCAGGGATCCAGAAGTCAGGCAAGGCAGAGTCAGTAGCTTAGTGTCTATCGTCTGCATTGCGTCCATACCTAACAGCTTCTCTTGGCTGGTTTTATAGCCCCACCCCTAAGGGTCATGCTTGCAAGCAGTTGCTCAGAAGTAATCCTGCAACTACTTATCCTCGTTATCAGCAAGCAGATGGCATTGGACTGGGAGGTGTGTACTTTGCCATCTTGTCTGTAGCTCTGTTCTCAGCATCCATCTGTCGTGCTCTAAGGGTGTAGGTGATACTGGTGGGCTGGGAATGGCCAACTGAGGTTCACCTGCTGAATCAGGGCTGGCGGGTGCTGGTGACTCTGTACCAGATGTTGGCTTTGAATCCTGACAAGCCTGCAGCTCATTTTCCTACTAGTCAGCTTCTGTTAACTCAAGGCTGGCTACTTACAGAGCTCTTCTTCTCCTGTGGAATTCTTGCTAAGGTTGAGCCTTGCCTGACTCATTACAGTTCAAGGTGGTCAGCCGTGTTGGTCTGAAGCACTACTACAAATTCAGAGACCAGTGGCACCTTTAAGACCAACAAAAACCTGACTCATGACAGTTCCAGGTGGTCAGCCGTGTTGGTATGAAGTAGAGATGTAAAATTTCCGGAAATTTTGAAGCTCGGGAAAAACCCCGTCTTCCCCCTGTTTTTTTCGGGGGGAAATGGAAATTTTTGAAAAAAATTGAAAAAATGCTACATTAGCATTTCTTTTGTCTTTTCTAGATTGAAAGTCATTCTGTTACTTTAGGAACATAAAATATGACTATGGACATTTTTACTTGGCATGAAATTATCACAACTAGCATATTAAAAATATAGTGTATCCAAACAATTATTACAAACAGAATACCCATCCACATGCAAAAACAAAACTGAAACTTTTTTATTTTCTTCTGATAATCGCACCTCCTAAAGGAAGAAATGCATCTTGTTCTTGCATTGGAGAGTTCAGTTTGTAACCGAGGACTTGCTTGTCCTCAGTGCACAGAAATTAGATCAATCTGATACCATATATATATATATATATGCCAGCAGTACCCACAATGGGTGTTAGAAATGATTTGGAAAATATTTGAACACCTTGTCTTAAAATATTTTATTCATGTTAAAATAAAACATCCATAATCAATTTTTTTCTTTTCTTTTCTTTTTTCAATTTTTCCAATATTTCAGAAAAAACAAAAAGGCTTCAGGAAAAAAACGGGGGAAAAAACGTTTTTTCCCCGAATTTTTCCAGTTTTTTTTCCAGGCCTTCACATCTCTAGTCTGAAGCAGTAGAACAAATTTAGCGTCCAGTGGCACCTTTAAGGTTCCACTGGACTCTAAATTTGTTCTATTGACTCATGACAGATAGCTTTATAAAATGGAGTTCAAAGCTGTCCCTGGAAAACAATGGACACTGGAGAGGCACAAAACCCGTGGCAGCCCAGCTCCCTTTCCTGAAGGCTCTGTGTGTGCCCCGGGCCAAGCCCATGGGGTACACAAATCTCTCGGAGCTTCTGTGCCCACCTTTATCTCTCACCTCCCAAGCTTACGTTTGCAGGTGTGTGTGTGTGATCAAAGAGAATTACAAAAGAGCCCAGGCGAGTGCAGATCAATGTTGTGGCAGAGGAGGGCTTGGACACGCATTGGGAGAAAGGAGAGAGGAGGTACACCCTGCGATTGCCTCGCATCAATAACAATATGCAAGGCCTTTGCCTCAATTTAGCAGGCACTCGTCACAACCGGCACACCAAAGGCCACAGCGACAATTTCCCCAGACGGACGGCATTTCACTAAAAGATTCCAGGGAGCTGGATCAGTGGTGTTTAAGACCTCGCAAGCACCTTGCCTCGCCAACAGGAATTCAACACAAGGTCGAGCATCCCACACCACGGGGAAAGTAAGCTTCAATATTTAATCCGCCAGTGCTCGTTGTGTGTACCGGATGGCCTGGTGCGACCTCCTAGAGTTACAGGCCTTGCACGTTAATAAACTATGCCTCTGACATACTTCATGGGATGGATGCCTGCTAGGTGGGGCGTGCAGTGAAGCGCACTGACTATGCGCAACGTGTCAGCCTGGCTGGTTTAACTGGAGCCCCGCATGGAGGGGCAGACCTTAGATGCCCAGTCAGCAGAACTCCTGAAAGTTTGATGCTGCTGCTTAAGAATTTTAAATATTTCCTCTTTTCCGTACAGACCTCGCTCCTACATATTTGATGGCTGAGCATTAGTTCTTGATCGGGCTTTCAATGCCTGGGCTCACTGATGGAGCCTGTAAATGAGGGCTAAAGAAAAGAGCACCAAGTGTGGAGTGCTTTTCTTATGCTACTAAGGAACCGCTTCCCTAGCAGAGCGAGAGCAGACCGGCCATCTAGGTTAGAGGGAGAATTCCTGGAGGGCTACAGCCCTGGAGAGCTACCAGCAGCCAGGAACAAACAGAGCCGAGCCCCCAGTAGTGCTGACAGCGCAGCAGGGGCCACTTAGGTGAGACCCTGCCAGCAGTACCCACAATGGGTGTTGGCTTACCTGTTGCTTCCTACTGTACCCCCACCCTCAGCCAGGTGCCATTGGCCAGGTACATTTGCACCAGTTTCAGGGAAGGTGCTTCCAGAGCAGTGATGTTGCTCTAAAACATTGCCTGAGCTTAGGACCTAGGTCTCTCAAAAACCCTTTGCGCTCGCTTGAGTCTGCTCACATTTTAAGATCATCTGCAGAGGCTTGCTGTGGTTGCCACTTTAGGTGAGCAAAGGCAGGGCTCTGTTCTGGTGTGGCACCCAGATTACAACATGTCCTCCCCAGTCAGATCTTTCAGTTGCTTGCTTTGCTGACTACTATCAGTCAAAGCCCTTTTTATTTACTTAAACTTTTGGTAATTTGCAACGCTCTATAATCTGTGGCGGGAGGGAAGGCAGCATGGTATAGCCCAGTGATGGTGAACCTTTTAGAGACCGAGTGCCCAAACTGCGACCCAAAACCCACTTATTTATTGCAAAGTGCCAACACGGCAATTTAACCTGAATACTGAGGTTTTACTTTAGAAAAAACAACTCATACATTAACTTAAGATGATCCAAACAAAGTAAGGAAAGCAATCCCAAATGCTTTCATTTACTTATTTGGCAGAGAATTCGACACTTTAATGATGGTCTGAGCCTGGCTGGGGAGATGGCACATGTGCCCACAGAGAGGGCTCTGAGTGCCACCTCTGGCACCAGTGCCATAGGTTCGCCACCACTGGTATAGCCTGATCCTGTTGAATGTCGAAAGTTAAGCAGGGCTGGTACTTGGAAGGGGGACCATAAAGGAAGACTCTGCAGAGGAAGGAGATGGGAAACCGTCTGCTTCTCACTTGCCTTGAAAACCCCTTGGTGGGGTCACAACACAGATTGGCTGTAACTTGACGGCACCTTATACACACACACATAATCTGTGGGGTTTTGTTGGGAAATACATGGGCTGCGTCACTGTTTCTGATTTATTTATTATTAATTTAATTTCTGTCCCGCCTTCCCTGCAAACGGGCTTAGGGTGGGTTACAACATGAAGATTATAACAGTGATCACATTAAAATCCTAAAAGCATCAATTAAAATCACAAAAAACCCCCATAAAGATGGCATTCTGAAAATCGTATTATCCCGGTTCTGTTTCAGATATTATTGATATTCAGATATGGCCTGATCCAAGGATTCCCAAATTAACCAGCTCCCTGCCAGCAACAGTTGGACAAAACAGTTTGGCAGGGAGTTTGAGCAGGAGGGGTAGATAGTATTGAACATCCACTCCTCAATTAAAAGCCTGGTGCCATAGCTCCATGTTACAGGCCCTGCAGAATTGTTAAAGATCCCGCAGGGCCCTGATCTCTACTGCGAGCTCATTCCACCAGGTTGGGGCCATGGTCAAAAAGGCCCTGGCCCTAGTTGAAACTAGACAGACATCTTTTGGGCCAGCGGTTACCAGTAGATGTTGATCGGCCGAACATAAGGCCCTTCGGTTTTATATTTGTAGTTGTTTCAGATGTGTTTTCTTTTCCTTGCCCACTTTATTTCTTAGGATGAAAGGCAGAACAGAAATAAAGCCAAATGGATAAGGCTGTTATAGTCATATGTGTTGTTGAATTGCAAACGACTTGTGCCAACTTCAGCAAGGGGCTTTCAAAACAAATGAGAAGCAGAGGTGGTTTGCCGTTGCCTTCCTCTGCAGAGCCTTCCTTGGTGGTCTCTCACTCAACTACTGACCCTGTTTGGCTTCTGAGAGCTGACGAGATCAAGCGACACCATGTCATCTTCCCTCCACGGAAAGGCTATTATCACCAGATTTCCATCCACACATGCTTTGGGCTACAGGAACCACATCAAATTGTTTGGGTCTCGCTATGACTCACGCTTAGCAGCTTGGCTGATTCAGCCCTGTGTCAGTGCCAAGTCGTCAATCATAAAATCTGAACAAGACCTCGGCTTCATTTTCTGCTGTAATATGAAACAGTAGGGTGTTGCACCTTTCCAGTGGAAACTGGGTGGATTCCTCACCTTGGCTCTCACTCCTATTTATCTAGACTGTCCGCACAAGGCTGAGTCAACTTTCTACTGCAAGGTCAAAACAGCTGAAGCCAGCTGGAAAGGTGCCACTATGCTTTTTGTGACGTCTGCACTCCTGGTACCAGGTCGATGTCGGCTGTGCTCTGATTGGACAACGAACCCCCCCCCCAAAAAAAAACTCCACTGCTCCAAACTCAATGTAAAAGCAAGGATGGGCATTGAGCCATTGTCACTGGCCTAAACTCTTGCATGAATAAAACACACATACACATACAAATACACATACAAAGCAATGGTATTCCCAGTAGTCATGTATGGCTGCGAGAGCTGGACTATAAGGAAGGCCGAGCGCCGAAGAATAGATTCTTTTGAACTATGGTGCTGGAGAAGACTCTTGAGAGTCCCTTGGACTGCAAGAAGATCAAATCAGTCCATTCTAAAAGAAATCAACCCTGACTGTTCCCTGGAAGGTCAGATAATGAAACTGAAGCTCAAATACTTTGGCCACCAAATGAGAAGGGAGCACTCCCTGGAGAAGACCCTGATGCTGGGAAAGATTGAAGGTCAAAGAAGACGGGGACGGCAAAGGAGGAGATGGTTAGACAGTGTCATCAATGCAACGAACATGAAATTAAGCCAACTTCAGAGGACGGCGGAAGACCGGAAGGCCTGGCGGGAACTGGTCCATGGGGTCGCGAAGAGTCGGACTCGACTGTGCGACTGAACAACAACAGCCTGCATGTCTCACTGTTTTCAGGGGGGGGCTTATTCCTACATAAGTGGTCTCCAAAAAGCAGTTCTACAAAAAGTTATAAAGGTAACGGTAAAAGTTTCCCTTGCTTGAAAGCTAGTTGAATCCGACTCTAGGGGGCAGTGCTCATCTCCGTTTCCAAGCCGAAGAGCCAGCGCTGTCCAAAGACATTTCTGTAGTCATGTGGCTGGCAGGACTAAACACCAAGGCGCACAGAATGCTGTTATTTTCCCACTGAAGTGGTACCTATTTATCTACTTGCAATTTCTTGCTTTCGAACGGCTAGGCTGGCAGGAGCTGGGGCTAGAGACGGGAGCTCACTCCATCATGCGGCACTAGGGTCTCAAACTGCTGAACTACAGATCTTCCGCTGTACAGCTCAGCATCTTAACCTCTGAGTTATACAAAATTCTAATTCTGATGCATGACAATCCTAATTTCATTAACAATACCTGAGGGCTCAAGATAAAGATCACATATCTTATTCCAGCCACAAAACAGTAATGAAAGGCTTGTGGGGCCTCAATTTGCCTCAGGAACGTGCAGGGAAGGGAGAGAATGTTTAACCCTTCTACCACTACTCAAGTTTGTTATTCAGGACAGGGCTTCTTGGTTTGTTACTAGCAGGAGTCATTTCGTAGAGGTGCAGGAGCTCATTAGCATAATTTATTAGAGCCAGTTTGGTGTAGTGGTTAAGTGTGCGGACTCTAATCTGGGAGAAGTGGGTTTGATTCCCCACTCCTTCACTTGCACCTGCTGATGTGACCTTGGGTCAGTCACAAGCTCTGGCACACCTGTCCTTGAAAAAGAGCAGTTTCTGTCAGAGCTCTCTCAGCCCCACCCACCTCACAGGGCGTCTGTTGTGGGGAGGGGAAGGGAAAGGAGTTTGTAAACCGCTCTGAGACTCCCAGTGAAGGACGGGGTATAAATCCAATTTCTTCTTCTAACTTATTTGCATATGCCACACCCCTTGACATCACCAGAAGTGTGGCAGAAGGCAACACCCTCCTCTCAGGCTCCACTGGACTGTTTTGGATTGCTAGCTATTGGGGGGGGGAACGTGCAGATCTGTCCTCACAGAGGAGGGAGAGCTTGTACCTGAAGGTGGGCTGGTGGGGGGGGGGGCTCTGCAACTTACCTGGCTGCTTCTTGCTCCTCGTGGCCCAACTGAGGGCTGCTGGAAGCAGGGGGTGGGGCTTGTTGCATGTGCCCGCCCCCTGGGCTCCTTACTGCCGGAGCTCCACTCCTGTGCACTCCCTCAGGAAATGACCCCTGGTTATTAGCATTTTAAATGGGGTGGGATACATCTTTAACGGCCTGGTCTTTTCTCCTTTAAATCAGAGCAGGAGAGAAT